>NC_044553.1:108226643-108478058 GCF_007565055.1 Rhinopithecus roxellana | reverse complement strand
GTTTGTTAACACAGTTTTCTGGAAATCGGCAAATTGGTATTTCATAGCGCAATCAACCTGACGGTGACAAAGGAAATATCCAGAGATGAAAAGTAGAAAGAAGCTTTTTTGAAACTTCTTGGTGATGTGTGAATTCATCTCACAGAGTTACACTTATGGTTCGTGGAGCAGTCCATTAACACTGTCTTTGAGGAAGCTGAGAAGGGCTTCCTTGGATCGCAATGAGGCCTACGTTGATAAAGGAAATTTCATCCGTTCAAAACGTGAAAGAAACTTTCTGAGAAACTTCTCTCTGATCTGTGAATTCATCTCACAGAGTTACAAGCTATGCCTCAAGAAGCAGTTTGCTAACATTCTTTTCGTGGAATCTGCAAAGTGATATTTGGTAGCCCATAGGGGCCCATGGTGAAAAAGGAAATGTGCTCACATAATAACTACAGAGAAACTTTCTGAGAGATTGCTTTCTGATGTGTGACTTCATCACACAGAGTTCCACCCTTCCCTTCATGGAACAGTTTGCTAACACTGTTTTCGTGGATTCTGCAAAGGTATATTTGGGAGCTCATTGAGGGCTAGGGTGAAAAAGGAATTATCCTCACATAATAACTAAAGAGAAGCTTTCTGAGAAACTGCATTGCCATGTGTGAATGCAACTCTCAGAGTTACACGTTTCTCTTCAGTGATCAGTTTGTTAACACAGTTTTCTGGAAATCTGCAATTTGATATATCATAGCGCAATGAACCTGACGGTACCAAAGAAATATGCAGAGATGAAAAGTAGAAAGAAGCTTTCTTAGAAACTTCTTGGTGATGTGTGAATTCATCTCCCAGAGTTACACTTATGTTTCATGGAGCAGTCCATTAACACTGTCTTTGAGGAAGCTGAGAAGGGCTTCCTTGGATCGCATTGAGGCCTATGCTGATAAAGGAAATTTCATCCGTTCAAAACGTGAAAGAAGCTTTCTGAGAAACTTCTTTCTCATCTGTGAATTCATCTCACAGAGTTACAAGCTATGCCTCAAGAAGCAGTTTGCTAACACTCTTTTCGTGGAATCTGCAAAGTGATATTTGGTAGCCCATAGGGGATCATGGTGGAAAAGGAAATGTCCTGACATAATAACTACAGAGAAACTGTCGAGAGATTGCTTTCTGATGTGTGACTTCATCACACAGAGTTCCACCCTTCCCTTCTTGGAACAGTTTGCTAACACTGTTCTCGTGGATTCTGCAAAGGTATATTTGGGAGCTCATTGAGGGCTAGGGTGAAAAAGGAATTATCCTCACATAATAACTAAAGAGAAGCTTTCTGAGATACTGCATTGCCCTGTGTGAATGCAACTCACAGAGTTACACGTTTCTCTTCAGTGATCAGTTTGTTAACACAGTTTTCTGGAAATCTGCAATTTGGTATTTCATAGCGCAATGATCCTGACGGTGACAAAGGAAATATCCAGAGATGAAACCTAGAAAGAAGCTTTCTTAGAAACTTCTTGGTGATGTGTGAATTCATCTCACAGAGTTACACTTATGTTTCGTGGAGCAGTAAATTAACACTGTCTTTGAGGAAGCTGAGAAGGGCTTCCTTGGATCTCTTTGAGGTCTATGCTGATAAAGGAAATTTCATCCGTTCAAAACGTGAAAGAAGCTTTCTGAGAAACTTCTTTCTGATCTGTGAATTCATCTCACAGATTTACAAGCTATGCCTCAAGAAGCAGTTTGCTAACACTCTTTTCGTGGAATCTGCAAAGTGATATTTGGTAGCCCATAGGGACCCATGGTGGAAAAGGAAATGTCCTCACATAATAACTACAGAGAAAGTTTCTGAGAGATTGCTTTCTGATGTGTGACTTCATCACACAGAGTTCCACCCTTCCCTTCTTGGAACAGTTTGTTAACACTGTTCTCGTGGATTCTGCAAAGGTATATTTGGGAGCTCATTGAGGGCTAGGGTGAAAAAGGAATTATCCACACATAATAACAAAAGAGAAGCTTTCTGAGAAACTGCATTGCCATGTGTGAATGCAACTCACAGAGTTACACGTTTCTCTTCAGTGATCAGTTTGTTAACACAGTTTTCTGGAAATCTGCAATTTGGTATTTCATAGCGCAATGAACCTGACGGTGACAAAGGAAATATACAGAGATGAAACCTAGAAAGAAGCTTTCTTAGAAACTTCTTGGTGATGTGTGAATTCATCTCACAGAGTTACACTTATGTTTCGTGGAGCAGTCCATTAACACTGTCTTTGAGGAAGCTGAGAACGGCTTCCTTGGATCGCATTGAGGCCTACGCTGATAAGGGAAATTTCATCCGTTCAAAACGTGAAAGAAGCTTTCTGAGAAACTTCTTTCTGATCTGTGAATTCATCTCACAGAGTTACAAGCTATGCCTCAAGAAGCAGTTTGCTAACACTCTTTTCGTGGAACCTGCAAAGTGATATTTGGTAGCCCATAGGGGCCCATGGTGGAAAAGGAAATGTCCTCACATAATAACTACACAGAAACTTTCTGAGAGATTGCTTTCTGATGTGTGACTTCATCTCACAGAGTTACGCCAGTGTTTTTTGGAACCGTTTCTTAGGACTGTTTCCGTGGATTCCGAGAAGTGATATATTCACATGGCTTTGAAGAAAAGAAGGAGAAAAGAAGTATCCTCCAAGAAAAAGCGGAATCAAGCTTTCTGAGAAACTGCTTTGTGATATGTGAATTCATTTCAGAGTGTTATATCACCCTTTCTCGGGGGAGTTTCCTAGCACTCATTTTGAGGAATCTCAGATGTGCTGTTTTGGATATCGTGGAACCGCATGGTGAATAAGGAACTATCCTCGGAGAAACCTGCAGAGAAGCCTTCTCAGAAACTTCTTTGTTGTGGGTGAATTCAGCCCACAGATGTCCATGATTGTTTTCACTGAGAAGCTTGCTAGCAGCGTTTTCGCAGAATCTGCAATAGGACACACGGTGGCGCTCGGAGACCACAAATAACCTCGTCTTACTAAGGAAAGAAGCTTTCTGAGAAACCGCTTTGTGATGTGTGAATTCAGCTCACTAAGTTACAGCTGTATTTCGTGGGGCCGTGGCCTAGCCCTATTTGTGTGGAATCTGAGAAGAGATATTCCGGAACCGTTTGAAAACAATGGGGCCAATGGAAATATCTTCCAATAAAAATGAGAAAGAAGCTTTCTGAGAAATTTCTTCGTGATCTGTGAATTCCTCTCACAGAGTTACAACCTATGCCTCAAGAAGCAGTTTGTTAACACTCTTTTCGTGGAATCTGGAAAGTGATATTTGATACCCCTTAGGGGCCCATGGTGAAAAAGGAAATGTCCTCACATCATAACTACAGAGAAACTTTCTGAGAGATTGCTTTCTGATGTGTGACTTCATCACACAGAGTTCCACCCTTCCCTTCTTGGAACAGTTTGCTAACACTGTTGTCGTGGATTCTGCAGAGGTATATTTGGGAGTTCATTGAGGGCTAGGGTGAAAAAGGAATTATCCTCACAGAATAACTAAAGAGAAGCTTTCTGAGAAACTGCATTGCCCTGTGTGAATGCAATTCACAGAGTTACACGTTTCTCTTCAGTGATCAGTTTGTTAACACAGTTTTCTGGAAATCTGTAATTTGGTATTTCATAGCGCAATGAACCTTACGGTGACAAAGGAAATATCCTCAGATGAAAACTAGAAAGAAGCTTTCTGAGAAACTTCTTGGTGATGTGTGAATTCATCTCACAGAGTTACACTTATGTTTCGTGGAGCAGTGCATTAACAATATCTTCGGGGAAGCTGAGAAGGGCTTCCTTGGATCGCATTGAGGCCTTCGTTGATAAAGGAAATTTCATCCGTGCAAAATTTGACAGAAGCTTTCTGAGAATCTTCTTTCTGATCTGTGAGTTCATCTCACAGACTTATAACTTAGACTTCAGGAAGCAGTTTGCTAACACTCTTTTCGTGGAATCTGGAAAGTGATATTTGGTACCCCTTAGGGGCCCATGGTGAAAAAGGAAATGCCCTCACATAATAACTACAGAGGAAACTTTCTGAGAGTTTGCTTCCTGATGTGTGACTTCATCACACAGAGCTCCACCCTTCCCTTCTTGGAACAGTTTGCTAACACTGTTGTCGTGGATTCTGGAAAGGTATATTTTGGAGCTCATTGAGGACTAGGGTGAAAAAGGAATTATCCTCACATAACAACTAAAGAGAAGCTTTCTGAGAAACTGCATTGCCATGTGTGAATGCAACTAACAGAGTTACACGTTTCTCTTCAGTGATCAGTTTGTTAACACAGTTTCTGGAAATCTGCAATTTGGTATTTCATAGTGCAATGAACCTTACGGTGACAAAGGAAATATCCAGAGATGAAAACTAGAAAGAAGCTTTCATAGAAACTTCTTGGTGAGGTGTGAATTCATCTCACAGAGTTACAGTTATATTTCGTGGAGCAGTCCATTAACACTGTGTTTGAGTAAGCTGAGAGGGGCTTCCTTGGATCGCATTGAGGCCTGCGCTGATAAAGGAAATTTCATCCGTTCAAAACGTGAAAGAAGCTTTCTGAGAAACTTCGTTCGGATCTGTGAATTCATCTTACAGAGTGACAATCTATGCCTCAACAGGCAGTTTGCCAACACTCTTTTCATGGAATCTGGAAAGTGATATTTGGTAGCCCATAGGGGCCCATGGTGAAAAAGGAAATGTCCTCATATAGTAACTACAGACATACTTTCTGAGAGATTGCTTTCTGATGTGTGACTTCATCACACAGAGTTCCACCCTTCCCTTCTTGGAACAGTTTGCTAACACTGTTCTCGTGGATTCTGCAAAGATATATTTGGGAGCTCATTGAGGGCTAGGGTGAAAAACCAATTATCCTCACATAATAACTAAAGAGAAGCTTTCTGAGAAACTGCATTGCCATGTGTGAATGCAACTCACAGATTTCCACGTTTCTCTTCAGTGATCAGTTTGTTAACACAGTTTTCTGGATATCTGCAATTTGGTATTTCATAGCGCAATGAACCATACGGTGACAAAGGAAATATCCACTGATGAAAACTAGAAAGAAGCTTTCTTAGAAACTTCTTGGTGATGTGTGAATTCATCTCACAGAGTTACACTTATGTTTCGTGGAGCAGTGCATTAACACTGTCTTTGAGGAAGCTGAGAAGGGCTTCCTTTAATCGCTTTGAGGCCATCGCTGATAAAGGAAATTTCATCCGTTCAAAACGTGAAAGAAGCTTTCTGAGAAACTTCTTTGTAATCTGTGAGTTCATCTCACAGACTTATAACTTAGACTTCAGGAAGCACTTTGCTAACACTCTTTTCGTGGAATCTGGAAAGTGATATTTGGTAGCCCAAAGGGGCCCATGGTGAAAAAGGTAATGTCCTCACATAATAACTACAGAGAAACTTTCTGAGAGATTGCATTCTGATGTGTGACTTCATCACACAGAGTTCCACCCTTCCCTTCTTGGAACAGTTTGCTAACACTGTTCTCGTGGATTCTGCAAATGTATATTTGGGAGCTCATTGAGGGCTAGGGTGAAAAGGGAATTATCCTCACATAATAACTCAAGAGAAGCTTTCTGAAACACTGCATTGCCATGTGTGAATGCAACTCACAGAGTTACAGGTTCGTCTTCAGTGATCAGTTTCTTAACACAGTGTTCTGGAAATCTGCAATTCGATATTTCAGAGCGCAATGAACCTGACGGTGACAAAGAAAATATCCACAGATGAAAACTAGGAAAAAGCTTTCTTGGAAACTTCTTTGTGATGTGTGAATTCATCTCACAGAGTTAAACTTATGTATCGTGGAGCAGTCCATTAACACTGTCTTTGAGGAAGCTGAGAAGGGCCTCCTTGGATCGCATTGAGGCCTACGCTGATAAAGGAAATTTCATCCGTTCAAAACGTGAAAGAAGCTTTCTGAGAAACTTCTTTCTGATCTGTGAATTCATCTCACAGTGTTACAAGCTATGCCGCAAGAAGCACTTTGCTAACACTCTTTTCGTGGAATCTGCAAAGTGATATTGGGTAGCCCATAGGGGCCCATGGTGGAAAAGGAAATGTCCCCACATAATAACTACAGAGAAACTTTCTGAGAGATTGCTTTCTGATGTGTGACTTCGTCACACACAGTTCCAAACTTCCCATCTTGGAACAGTTTGCTAACACTGTTGTCGTGGATTCTGCAGAGGTATATTTGGGAGCTCATTGAGGGCTAGGGTGAAAATGAATTATCCTCACATCATAACTAAAGAGACGCTTTCTGAGAAACTGCATTGCCATGTGTGAATGCAACTCACAGAGTTACACGTTTCTCTTCAGTGATCTGTTAGTTAACACAGTTTTCTGGAAATCTGCAATTTGATATTTCATAGCGCAATGAACCTGACGGTGACAAAGGAAATATCCACAGATGAAAACTAGAAAGAAGCTTTCTTAGAAACCTCTTGGTGATGTGTGAATTCATCTCACAGAGTTACACTTATGTTTCGTGGAACAGTCCATTAACACTGTCTTTGAGGAAGCTGAGAAGGGCTTCCTTGGATCACATTGAGGACTATGCTGATAAAGGAAATTTCATCCGTTCAAAACGTGAAAGAAGCTTTCTGAGAACCCTCTTTCTGATCTGTGAATTCATATCACAGAGTTACATCCTATGCCTAAAGAAGCAATTGGCTAACCCTCTTTTCATGGAATCTGGAAAGTGATATTTGGTAGCCCATAGGGTCCCACGGTGAAAAAGGAAATGTCCTCACATAATAACTACAGAGAAACTTTCTGAGAGATTGCTTTCTGATGTGTGACTTCATCACACAGAGTTCCACCCTTCCCTTCTTGGAACAGTTTGCTAACACTGTTGTCGTGGATTCTGCAAATTATATTTGGGAGTTCATTGAGGGCTAGGGTGAAAAAGGAATTATCCTCACATAATAACTAAAGAGAAGCTTTCTGAGAAACTGCATTGCCCTGTGTGAATGCAATTCACAGAGTTACACGTTTCTCTTCAGTGATCAGTTTGTTAACACAGTTTTCTGGAAATCTGTAATTTGGTATTTCATAGCGCAATGAACCTTACGGTGACAAAGGAAATATCCTCAGATGAAAACTAGAAAGAAGCTTTCTGAGAAACTTCTTGGTGATGTGTGAATTCATCTCACAGAGTTACACTTATGTTTCGTGGAGCAGTGCATTAACAATATCTTCGGGGAAGCTGCGAAGGGCTTCCTTGGATCGCATTGAGGCCTTCGTTGATAAAGGAAATTTCATCCGTGCAAAACTTGACAGAAGCTTTCTGAGAATCTTCTTTCTGATCTGTGAGTTCATCTCACAGACTTATAACTTAGACTTCAGGAAGCAGTTTGCTAACACTCTTTTCGTGGAATCTGGAAAGTGATATTTGGTACACCTTACGGGCCCATGGTGAAAAAGGAAATGCCCTCACATAATAACTACAGAGAAACTTTCTGAGAGTTTGCTTCCTGATGTGTGAATTCATCACACAGAGCTCCACCCTTCCCTTCTTGGAACAGTTTGCTAACACTGTTGTCGTGGATTCTGGAAAGGTATATTTTGGAGCTCATTGAGGACTAGGGCGAAAAAGGAATTATCCTCACATAACAACTAAAGAGAAGCTTTCTGAGAAACTGCATTGCCATGTGTGAATGCAACTAACAGAGTTACACGTTTCTCTTCAGTGATCAGTTTGTTAACACAGTTTCTGGAAATCTGCAACTTGGTATTTCATAGTGCAATGAACCTTACGGTGACAAAGGAAATATCCAGAGATGAAAACTAGAAAGAAGCTTTCATAGAAACTTCTTGGTGATGTGTGAATTCATCTCACAGAGTTACAGTTATATTTCGTGGAGCAGTCCATTAACAGTGTCTTTGAGTAAGCTGAGAGGGGCTTCCTTGGATCGCATTGAGGCCTGCGCTGATAAAGGAAATTTCATCCGTTCAAAACGTGAAAGAAGCTTTCTGAGAAACTTTGTTCGGATCTGTGAATTCATCTTACAGAGTGACAATCTATGCCTCAACAGGCAGTTTGCCAACACTCTTTTCATGGAATCTGGAAAGTGATATTTGGTAGCCCATAGGGGCCCATGGTGAAAAAGGAAATGTCCTCATATAGTAACTACAGACATACTTTCTGAGAGATTGCTTTCTGATGTGTGACTTCATCACACAGAGTTCCACCCTTCCCTTCTTGGAACAGTTTGCTAACACTGTTCTCGTGGATTCTGCAAAGGTATATTTGGGAGCTCATTGAGGGCTAGGGTGAAAAAACCAATTATCCTCACATAATAACTAAAGAGAAGCTTTCTGAGAAACTGCATTGCCATGTGTGAATGCAACTCACAGATTTCCACGTTTCTCTTCAGTGATCAGTTTGTTAACACAGTTTTCTGGATATCTGCAATTTCGAATTTCATAGCGCAATGAACCATACGGTGACAAAGGAAATATCCACTGATGAAAACTAGAAAGAAGCTTTCGTATTAAATTCTTGGTGATGTGTGAATTCATCTCACAGAGTTACACTTATGTTTCGTGGTGCAGTCCATTAACACTGTCGTTGAGGAAGCTGAGAAGGGCTTCCTTGGATCGCATTGAGGCCTAGGCTGATAAAGGAAATTTCATCCGTTCAAAACGTGAAAGAAGCTTTCTGAGAAACCTCTTTCTGATCTGTTAATTCATCTCAAAGAGTTACAACCTATGCCTCAAGAAGCAGTTTGCTAACACTCTTTTCGTGGAATCTGGAAAGTGATATTTGGTAGCCCATAGGGGCCCATGGTGAAAAAGGAAATGTCCTCACTTAATAACTACAGAGAAATTTTCTGAGAGATTGCTATCTGATGTGTGACTTCATCAAACAGAGTTCCACCCTTCCGTGCTTGGAATAGTTTGCTAACACTGCTGTCGTGGATTCTGCAGAGATATATTTGGGAGCTCATTGAGGGTTATGGTGAAAAAGGAAATATCCTCAGATCAAAACTGGAAAGAAGCCTTCTGAGAAACTGCATTGCCATGAGTGAATGCACTTCACAGAGTTACACGTTTCTCTTCAGTGATCAGTTTGTTAACACAATTTTCTGGAAATCTTCAATTTGGTATTTCATAGCGCAATGAACCTTACGGTGACAAAGGAAATATCCACAGATGAAAACTAGAAAGAAGCTTTCTTATAAACTTCTTGGTGTTGTGTGAATTCATCTCAGAGTTACACTTATCTTTCGTGGAGCAGTCCATTAACACTGTCTTTGGGGAAGCTGAGACGGGCTTCCTTGGATCGCATTGAGGCCTTCGCTGATAAAGGAAATTTCATCCGTTCAAAACGTGAAAGAAGCTTTCTGAGAAACTTCTTTCTGATCTGTGAATTCATCTCACAGAGTTACCATCTATGCCTCAAGAGGCAGATTGCCAACACTGTTTTCGTGGAATCTGGAAAGTGATATTTGGTAGCCCATAGGGGCCCATGGTGAAAAAGGATATGTCCTCACATAATAACTACAGAGAAACTCTCTGACAGATTGCTTACTGATGTGTGACTTCATCACACAGAGTTCCAACATGCCCTTCTTGGATCAGTTTGCTAACACTGTTGTCGTGGATTCTGCAAAGGTATATTTGGGAACTCATTGAGGGCTAGGGTGAAAAAGGAATTATCCTCACATAATAACTCAAGAGAAGCTTTCTGAAAAACTGCACTGCCAAGTGTTAATGCATCTCACAGAGTTACACGTTTCTCTTCAGTGATCAGTTTGGTAACACAGTTTTCTGGAAATCTGCAATGTGGTATTTCATAGCGCAATGAACCTTACGGTGACAAAGGAAATATCCAGAGATGAAAACTAGAAAGAAGCTTTCTTAGAAAATTCTTGGTGATGTGTCAGTTCATCTCACAGAGTTACAGTTATGTTGCATGGAGCAGTCCATTAACACTGTGTTTGAGGAAGCTGAGAAGGGCTTCCTTGAATCGCATTGAGGCCTACCCTGATAAAGGAAATTTCATCCATTCAAAACGTGAAAGAAGCTTTCTGAGAAAATTCTTTCTGATCTGTGAATTCAACTCACAGAGTTACAACCTATGCCTCAAGAAGCAGTTTGCTAACGCTCTTTTCGTGGAAACTGGAAAGTGATATTTGGTAGCCCATAGGGGCCCATGGTGAAAAAGGAAATGTCCTCACATAATAACTACAGAGAAACTTTCTGAGAGACTGCTTTCTGATGTGTGACTTCATCACACAGAGTTCCACCCTTCCCTTCTTGGAACAGTTTGCTAACACTGTTGTCGTGGATTCTGCAAAGGTATATTTGGGAGCTCATTGAGGGCTAGGGTGAAAATGAATTATCCTCACGTAATAACTCAAGAGAAGCTTTCTGAGAAACTGCATTGCCATGTATGAATGCAACTCACAGAGTTACACGTTTCTCTTCAGTGATCAGTTTGGTAACACAGTTTTCTGGACATCTGCAATTTGGTGTTTCATAACGCAATGAACCTTACAGTGACAAAGGAAATATCCTCAGATGAAAACTAGAAAGAAGCTTTCTTAGAAACTTCTTGGTGATGTGTGAATTCATCTCACAGAGTTACACTTATGTTTCGTGGAGCAGTGCATTAACACTGTCTTTGAGGAAGCTGAGAAGGGCTTCCTTGGATCGCTTTGAGGCCATCGCTGATAAAGGAAATTTCATCCGTTCAAAACGTGAAAGAAGCTTTCTGAGAAACTTCTTTGTAATCTGTGAGTTCATCTCACAGACTTATAACTTAGACTTCAGGGAGCACTTTGCTAACACTCTTTTCGTGGAATCTGGAAAGTGATATTTGGTAGCCCAAAGGGGCCCATGGTGAAAAAGGTAATGTCCTCACATAATAACTACAGAGAAACTTTCTGAGAGATTGCATTCTGATGTGTGACTTCATCACACAGAGTTCCACCCTTCCCTTCTTGGAACAGTTTGCTAACACTGTTCTCGTGGATTCTGCAAAGGTATATTTGGGAGCTCATTGAGGGCTAGGGTGAAAAGGGAATTATCCTCACATAATAACTCAAGAGAAGCTTTCTGAGAAACTGCATTGCCATGTGTGAATGCAACTCACAGAGTTACAGGTTCGTCTTCAGTGATCAGTTTCTTAACACAGTGTTCTGGAAATCTGCAATTCGGTATTTCAGAGCGCAATGAACCTGACGGTGACAAAGAAAATATCCACAGATGAAAACTAGGAAAAAGCTTTCTTGGAAACTTCTTTGTGATGTGTGAATTCATCTCACAGAGTTAAACTTATGTATCGTGGAGCAGTCCATTAACACTGTCTTTGAGGAAGCTGAGAAGGGCCTCCTTGGATCGCATTGAGGCCTACGCTGATAAAGGAAATTTCATCCGTTCAAAACGTGAAAGAAGCTTTCTGAGAAACTTCTTTCTGATCTGTGAATTCATCTCACAGTGTTACAAGCTATGCCGCAAGAAGCACTTTGCTAACACTCTTTTCGTGGAATCTGCAAAGTGATATTGGGTAGCCCATAGGGGCCCATGGTGGAAAAGGAAATGTCCCCACATAATAACTACAGAGAAACTTTCTGAGAGATTGCTTTCTGATGTGTGACTTCGTCACACACAGTTCCAAACTTCCCATCTTGGAACAGTTTGCTAACACTGTTGTCGTGGATTCTGCAGAGGTATATTTGGGAGCTCATTGAGGGCTAGGGTGAAAATGAATTATCCTCACATCATAACTAAAGAGACGCTTTCTGAGAAACTGCATTGCCATGTGTGAATGCAACTCACAGAGTTACACGTTTCTCTTCAGTGATCTGTTAGTTAACACAGTTTTCTGGAAATCTGCAATTTGATATTTCATAGCGCAATGAATCTTAGGGTGACAAAGGAAATATCCACAGATGAAAACTAGAAAGAAGCTTTCTTAGAAACTTCTTGGTGATGTGTGAATTCATCTCACAGAGTTACACTTATGTTTCGTGGAACAGTCCATTAACACTGTCTTTGAGGAAGCTGAGAAGGGCTTCCTTGGATCACATTGAGGACTATGCTGATAAAGGAAATTTCATCCGTTCAAAACGTGAAAGAAGCTTTCTGAGAACCCTCTTTCTGATCTGTGAATTCATATCACAGAGTTACATCCTATGCCTAAAGAAGCAATTGGCTAACACTCTTTTCATGGAATCTGGAAAGTGATATTTGGTAGCCCATAGGGTCCCATGGTGAAAAAGGAAATGTCCTCACATAATAACTACAGAGAAACTTTCTGAGAGATTGCTTTCTGATGTGTGACTTCATCACACAGAGTTCCACCCTTCCCTTCTTGGAACAGTTTGCTAACACTGTTGTCGTGGATTCTGCAAATTATATTTGGGAGTTCATTGAGGGCTAGGGTGAAAAAGGAATTATCCTCACATAATAACTAAAGAGAAGCTTTCTGAGAAACTGCATTGCCCTGTGTGAATGCAATTCACAGAGTTACACGTTTCTCTTCAGTGATCAGTTTGTTAACACAGTTTTCTGGAAATCTGTAATTTGGTATTTCATAGCGCAATGAACCTTACGGTGACAAAGGAAATATCCTCAGATGAAAACTAGAAAGAAGCTTTCTGAGAAACTTCTTGGTGATGGGTGAATTCATCTCACAGAGTTACACTTATGTTTCGTGGAGCAGTGCATTAACAATATCTTCGGGGAAGCTGCGAAGGGCTTCCTTGGATCGCATTGAGGCCTTCGTTGATAAAGGAAATTTCATCCGTGCAAAACTTGACAGAAGCTTTCTGAGAATCTTCTTTCTGATCTGTGAGTTCATCTCACAGACTTATAACTTAGACTTCAGGAAGCAGTTTGCTAACACTCTTTTCGTGGAATCTGGAAAGTGATATTTGGTACACCTTACGGGCCCATGGTGAAAAAGGAAATGCCCTCACATAATAACTACAGAGAAACTTTCTGAGAGTTTGCTTCCTGATGTGTGAATTCATCACACAGAGCTCCACCCTTCCCTTCTTGGAACAGTTTGCTAACACTGTTGTCGTGGATTCTGGAAAGGTATATTTTGGAGCTCATTGAGGACTAGGGCGAAAAAGGAATTATCCTCACATAACAACTAAAGAGAAGCTTTCTGAGAAACTGCATTGCCATGTGTGAATGCAACTAACAGAGTTACACGTTTCTCTTCAGTGATCAGTTTGTTAACACAGTTTCTGGAAATCTGCAACTTGGTATTTCATAGTGCAATGAACCTTACGGTGACAAAGGAAATATCCAGAGATGAAAACTAGAAAGAAGCTTTCATAGAAACTTCTTGGTGATGTGTGAATTCATCTCACAGAGTTACAGTTATATTTCGTGGAGCAGTCCATTAACAGTGTCTTTGATGTAAGCTGAGAGGGGCTTCCTTGGATCGCATTGAGGCCTGCGCTGATAAAGGAAATTTCATCCGTTCAAAACGTGAAAGAAGCTTTCTGAGAAACTTTGTTCGGATCTGTGAATTCATCTTACAGAGTGACAATCTATGCCTCAACAGGCAGTTTGCCAACACTCTTTTCATGGAATCTGGAAAGTGATATTTGGTAGCCCATAGGGGCCCATGGTGAAAAAGGAAATGTCCTCATATAGTAACTACAGACATACTTTCTGAGAGATTGCTTTCTGATGTGTGACTTCATCACACAGAGTTCCACCCTTCCCTTCTTGGAACAGTTTGCTAACACTGTTCTCGTGGATTCTGCAAAGGTATATTTGGGAGCTCATTGAGGGCTAGGGTGAAAAACCAATTATCCTCACATAATAACTAAAGAGAAGCTTTCTGAGAAACTGCATTGCCATGTGTGAATGCAACTCACAGATTTCCACGTTTCTCTTCAGTGATCAGTTTGTTAACACAGTTTTCTGGATATCTGCAATTTGGAATTTCATAGCGCAATGAACCATACGGTGACAAAGGAAATATCCACTGATGAAAACTAGAAAGAAGCTTTCGTATTAAATTCTTGGTGATGTGTGAATTCATCTCACAGAGTTACACTTATGTTTCGTGGTGCAGTCCATTAACACTGTCTTTGAGGAAGCTGAGAAGGGCTTCCTTGGATCGCATTGAGGCCTAGGCTGATAAAGGAAATTTCATCCGTTCAAAACGTGAAAGAAGCTTTCTGAGAAACCTCTTTCTGATCTGTTAATTCATCTCAAAGAGTTACAACCTATGCCTCAAGAAGCAGTTTGCTAACACTCTTTTCGTGGAATCTGGAAAGTGATATTTGGTAGCCCATAGGGGCCCATGGTGAAAAAGGAAATGTCCTCACTTAATAACTACAGAGAAATTTTCTGAGAGATTGCTATCTGATGTGTGACTTCATCAAACAGAGTTCCACCCTTCCGTGCTTGGAATAGTTTGCTAACACTGCTGTCGTGCATTCTGCAGAGGTATATTTGGGAGCTCATTGAGGGTTATGGTGAAAAAGGAAATATCCTCAGATCAAAACTGGAAAGAAGCCTTCTGAGAAACTGCATTGCCATGAGTGAATGCACTTCACAGAGTTACACGTTTCTCTTCAGTGATCAGTTTGTTAACACAATTTTCTGGAAATCTTCAATTTGGTATTTCATAGCGCAATGAACCTTACGGTGACAAAGGAAATATCCACAGATGAAAACTAGAAAGAAGCTTTCTTATAAACTTCTTGGTGTTGTGTGAATTCATCTCAGAGTTACACTTATCTTTCGTGGAGCAGTCCATTAACACTGTCTTTGGGGAAGCTGAGACGGGCTTCCTTGGATCGCATTGAGGCCTTCGCTGATAAAGGAAATTTCATCCGTTCAAAACGTGAAAGAACCTTTCTGAGAAACTTCTTTCTGATCTGTGAATTCATCTCACAGAGTTACCATCTATGCCTCAAGAGGCAGATTGCCAACACTGTTTTCGTGGAATCTGGAAAGTGATATTTGGTAGCCCATAGGGGCCCATGGTGAAAAAGGATATGTCCTCACATAATAACTACAGAGAAACTCTCTGACAGATTGCTTACTGATGTGTGACTTCATCACACAGAGTTCCAACATGCCCTTCTTGGATCAGTTTGCTAACACTGTTGTCGTGGATTCTGCAAAGGTATATTTGGGAACTCATTGAGGGCTAGGGTGAAAAAGGAATTATCCTCACATAATAACTCAAGAGAAGCTTTCTGAAAAACTGCACTGCCAAGTGTTAAAGCAACTCACAGAGTTACACGTTTCTCTTCAGTGATCAGTTTGGTAACACAGTTTTCTGGAAATCTGCAATGTGGTATTTCATAGCGCAATGAACCTTACGGTGACAAAGGAAATATCCAGAGATGAAAACTAGAAAGAAGCTTTCTTAGAAACTTCTTGGTGATGTGTCGGTTCATCTCACAGAGTTACAGTTATGTTGCATGGAGCAGTCCATTAACACTGTGTTTGAGGAAGCTGAGAAGGGCTTCCTTGAATCGCATTGAGGCCTACCCTGATAAAGGAAATTTCATCCATTCAAAACGTGAAAGAAGCTTTCTGAGAAAATTCTTTCTGATCTGTGAATTCAACTCACAGAGTTACAACCTATGCCTCAAGAAGCAGTTTGCTAACGCTCTTTTCGTGGAAACTGGAAAGTGATATTTGGTAGCCCATAGGGGCCCATGGTGAAAAAGGAAATGTCCTCACATAATAACTACAGAGAAACTTTCTGAGAGACTGCTTTCTGATGTGTGACTTCATCACACAGAGTTCCACCCTTCCCTTCTTGGAACAGTTTGCTAACACTGTTGTCGTGGATTCTGCAAAGGTATATTTGGGAGCTCATTGAGGGCTAGGGTGAAAATGAATTATCCTCACGTAATAACTCAAGAGAAGCTTTCTGAGAAACTGCATTGCCATGTATGAATGCAACTCACAGAGTTACACGTTTCTCTTCAGTGGTCAGTTTGGTAACACAGTTTTCTGGACATCTGCAATTTGGTGTTTCATAACGCAATGAACCTTACAGTGACAAAGGAAATATCCTCAGATGAAAACTAGAAAGAAGCTTTCTTAGAAACTTCTTGGTGATGTGTGAATTCATCTCACAGAGTTACACTTATGTTTCGTGGAGCAGTGCATTAACACTGTCTTTGGGGAAGCTGACAAGGGCTTCCTTGGATCGCTTTGAGGCCATCGCTGATAAAGGAAATTTCATCCGTTCAAAACGTGAAAGAAGCTTTCTGAGAAACTTCTTTGTAATCTGTGAGTTCATCTCACAGACTTATAACTTAGACTTCAGGAAGCACTTTGCTAACACTCTTTTCGTGGAATCTGGAAAGTGATATTTGGTAGCCCAAAGGGGCCCATGGTGAAAAAGGTAATGTCCTCACATAATAACTACAGAGAAACTTTCTGAGAGATTGCATTCTGATGTGTGACTTCATCACACAGAGTTCCACACTTCCCTTCTTGGAACAGTTTGCTAACACTGTTCTCGTGGATTCTTCAAAGGTATATTTGGGAGCTCATTGAGGGCTAGGGTGAAAAGGGAATTATCCTCACATAATAACTCAAGAGAAGCTTTCTGAAACACTGCATTGCCATGTGTGAATGCAACTCACAGAGTTACAGGTTCGTCTTCAGTGATCAGTTTCTTAACACAGTGTTCTGGAAATCTGCAATTCGGTATTTCAGAGCGCAATGAACTTGACGGTAACAAAGAAAATAACCACAGATGAAAACTAGGAAAAAGCTTTCTTGGAAACTTCTTGGTGATGTGTGAATTCATCTCACAGAGTTACACTTATGTTTCGTGGAGCAGTCCATTAACACTGTCTTTGAGGAAGCTGAGAAGGGCTTCCTTGGATCGCATTGAGGCCTACGCTGATAAAGGAAATTTCATCCGTTTAAAAGGTGAAAGAAGCTTTCTGAGAAACTTCTTTTTGATCTGTGAATTCATCTCACAGATTTACAACCTATGCCTCAAGAAGCAGTTTGCTAACACTCTTTCCATGAAATCTGCAAAGTGATATTTGGTAGCCCTTCGGGGCCCATGGTGAACAAGGAGATGTCCTCACATAATAAGTACAGAGAAACTTTCTGAAAATTGCTTTCTGATGTGTGACTTCATCACACAGAGTTCACCCTTCCCTTCCTGGAACAGTTTGCTAACACTGTTCTCGTGGATTCTGCAAAGATATATTTGGGAAGTCATTGAGGGCTGGGGTAAAATAGGAATTAACCTCACATACTACCTAAAGAGAAGCTTTCTGAGAAACCGCATTGCCATGTGTGAATGCAACTCACAGAGTTACACGTTTCTCTTCTGTGATCAGTTTGTGAACACAGTTTTCTGGAAATCTGCAATTTGGTATTTCATAGCCCAATGAACCTGACGGTGAAAAAGGAAATATCCACAGATGAAAATTAGAAAGAAGCTTTTAGAAACTTCTTGGTGATGTGTGAATTCATCTCACAGAGTTACACTTATGTTTCGTGGAGCAGTCCATTAACACTGTCTTTGAGGAAGCTGAGAAGGGCTTCCTTGGATCGCATTGAGGCCTACGCTGATAAAGGAAATTTCATCCGTTCAAAACGTGAAAGAAGCTTTCTGAGAAACTTCTTTCTGATCTGTGAATTCATCTCACAGAGCTACAACCTATGCCTCAAGAAGCAGTTTGCTAACATTCTTTTCGTGGAATCTGGAAAGTGATATTTGGTAGCCCATAGGGGCCCATGGTGAAAAAGGAAATGTCCTCACATAATAACTACAGAGAATCTTTCTGAGAGATTGCTTTCTGATGTGTGACTTCATCACACAGAGTTCCACCCTTCCCTTCTTGGAACAGTTTGCTAACACTGTTCTCGTGGATTCTGCAAAGGTATAATTGAGAGCTCAATGAGGGCTAGTGTGAAAAAGGAATTATCCTAACATACTAACTAAAGAGAAGCTTTCGGAGAAACTGCATTGCCATGTGAGAATGCAACTCACAGTTACAGGTTTCTCTTCAGTGATCAGTCTGTTTACACAGTTTTCTGGAAATCTGCAATTTGGTATTTCATAGCGCAATGAAACTAACGGTGACAAAGGAAATATCCACAAATGAAAACGAGAAAGAAGCTGTCTTAGAAACTTCTTGGTGATGTGTGAACTCATCTCACAGAGTTACACTTATGTTTCGTGGAGCAGTCCATTAACACTGTCTTGGAGGAAGCTGAGAAGGGCTTCTTTGGATTGCATTGAGGCCTACGCTGATAAAGGAAATTTCATCCGTTCAAAACGTGAAAGAAGCTATCTGAGAAACTTCTTTCTGATCTGTGAATTCATGTCACACAGTTACAACCTATGCCTCAAGAAGCAGTTTGCTAACACTCTTTTCGTGGAATCTGCAAAGTGATATTTGGTAGCCCATAGGGGCCCATGGTGAAAAAAGAAATGTCCTCACATAATAACTACAGAGAAACTTTCTGAGAGATTGCTTTCTGATGTGTGACTTCATCACACAGAGTTCCACCCTTCCCTTCTTGGAACAGTTTGCTAACACTGTTCTCGTGGATTCTGCAAAGGTATATTTGGGAGCTCATTGAGGGCTAGGGTGAAAAAGGAATTATCCTCACATAGTAACTAAGGAGAAGCTTTCTGAGAAACTGCATTGCCCTGTGTGAATGCAACTCACAGAGTTACACGTTTCTCTTCAGTGATCAGTTTGTTAACACAGTTTTCTGGAAATCTGCAATTTGGTATTTCATAGCGCAATGATCCTGACGGTGACAAAGGAAATATCCAGAGATGAAACCTAGAAAGAAGCTTTCTTAGAAACTTCTTGGTGATGTGTGAATTCATCTCACAGAGTTACACTTATGTTTCGTGGAGCAGTAAATTAACACTGTCTTTGAGGAAGCTGAGAAGGGCTTCCTTGGATCTCATTGAGGCCTATGCTGATAAAGGAAATTTCATCCGTTCAAAACGTGAAAGAAGCTTTCTGAGAAACTTCTTTCTGATCTGTGAATTCATCTCACAGATTTACAAGCTATGCCTCAAGAAGCAGTTTGCTAACACTCTTTTCGTGGAATCTGCAAAGTGATATTTGGTAGCCCATAGGGACCCATGGTGGAAAAGGAAATGTCCTCACATAATAACTACAGAGAAAGTTTCTGAGAGATTGCTTTCTGATGTGTGACTTCATCACACAGAGTTCCACCCTTCCCTTCTTGGAACAGTTTGTTAACACTGTTCTCGTGGATTCTGCAAAGGTATATTTGGGAGCTCATTGAGGGCTAGTGTGAAAAAGGAATTATCCACACATAATAACAAAAGAGAAGCTTTCTGAGAAACTGCATTGCCATGTGTGAATGCAACTCACAGAGTTACACGTTTCTCTTCAGTGATCAGTTTGTTAACACAGTTTTCTGGAAATCTGCAATTTGGTATTTCATAGCGCAATGAACCTGACGGTGACAAAGGAAATATACAGAGATGAAACCTAGAAAGAAGCTTTCTTAGAAACTTCTTGGTGATGTGTTGATTCATCTCACAGAGTTACACTTATGTTTCGTGGAGCAGTCCATTAACACTGTCCTTGAGGAAGCTGAGAACGGCTTCCTTGGATCGCATTGAGGCCTGCGCTGATAAGGGAAATTTCATCCGTTCAAAACGTGAAAGAAGCTTTCTGAGAAACTTCTTTCTGATCTGTGAATTCATCTCACAGAGTTACAAGCTATGCCTCAAGAAGCAGTTTGCTAACACTCTTTTCGTGGAATCTGCAAAGTGATATTTGGTAGCCCATAGGGGCCCATGGTGGAAAAGGAAATGTCCTCACATAATAACTACACAGAAACTTTCTGAGAGATTGCTTTCTGATGTGTGACTTCATCTCACAGAGTTACGCCAGTGTTTTTTGGAACCGTTTCTTAGGACTGTTTCCGTGGATTCCGAGAAGTGATATATTCACATGGCTTTGAAGAAAAGAAGGAGAAAAGAAGTATCCTCCAAGAAAAAGCGGAATCAAGCTTTCTGAGAAACTGCTTTGTGATATGTGAATTCATTTCAGAGTGTTATATCACCCTTTCTCGGGGGAGTTTCCTAGCACTCATTTTGAGGAATTTCAGATGTGCTGTTTTGGATATCGTGGAACCGCATGGTGAATAAGGAACTATCCTCGGAGAAACCTGCAGAGAAGCCTTCTCAGAAACTTCTTTGTTGTGGGTGAATTCAGCCCACAGATGTCCATGATTGTTTTCACTGAGAAGCTTGCTAGCAGCGTTTTCGCAGAATCTGCAATAGGACACACGGTGGCGCTCGGAGACCACAAATAACCTCGTCTTACTAAGGAAAGAAGCTTTCTGAGAAACCGCTTTGTGATGTGTGAATTCAGCTCACTAAGTTACAGCTGTATTTCGTGGGGCCGTGGCCTAGCCCTATTTGTGTGGAATCTGAGAACAGATATTCCGGAACCGTTTGAAAACAATGGGGCCAATGGAAATATCTTCCAATAAAAATGAGAAAGAAGCTTTCTGAGAAATTTCTTCGTGATCTGTGAATTCCTCTCACAGAGTTACAACTTAGGCCTCATGAAGCAGTTTGCTAACACTCTTTTCGTGGAATCTGGAAAGTGATATTTGGTAGCCCATAGGGGCCCATGGTGAAAAAGGAAATGTCCTCACATAATAACTAGAGAGAAACTTTCTGAGAGATGGCTTTCTGATGTGTGACTTCATCACACAGAGTTCCACTCTTCCCTTCTTGGAACAGTTTGCTAACACTGTTCCCGTGGATACTGCAAAGGTATATTTGGGAGCTCATTGAGGGCTAGGGTGAAAAAGGAACTATCCTCACATAATAACTTAAGAGAAGCTTTCTGAGAAACTGTATTGCCATGTGTGAATGCAACTCACAGAGATACACGTTTCTCTTCAGTGATCAGTTTGTTAACACAGTTTTCTGGAAATCTGCAATTTGGTATTTCATAGGGCAATGAACCTGACAGTGACAAAGGAAATATCCACAGATGAAAACTAGAAAGAAGCTTTCTGAGAAACTTCTTTCTGATCTGTGAATTCATCTCACAGAGTTACAAGCTATGCCTCAAAAAGCAGTTTGCTAACACTCTTTTCGTGGAATCTGCAAAGTGATATTTGGTAGCCCATAGGGGCCCATGGTGGAAAAGGAAATGTCCTCACATAATAACTACAGAGAAACTTTCTGAGAGATTGCTTTCTGATGTGTGACTTCATCACACAGAGTTCCACCCTTCCCTTCTTCTAACAGCTTGCTAACACTGTTCTCGTGGATTCTGCAAAGGTATATTTGGGAGCTCATTGAGGGCTAGGGTGAAAAAGGAATTATCCTCACATAATAACTAAAGAGAAGCTTTCTGAGATACTGCATTGCCATGTGTGAATGCAACTCACAGAGTTACACGTTTATCTTCAGTGATCAGTTTGTTAACACAGTTTTCTGGAAATCTGCAATTTGGTATTTCATTGCGCAATGAACCTGACGGTGACAAAGGAAATATCCAGAGATGAAAACTAGAAAGAAGCTTTCTGAGAAACTTCTTTCTGATCTGTGAATTCATCTCACAGAGTTACAAGCTATGCCTCAAGAAGCAGTTTGCTAACACTCTTTTCATGGAATCTGCAAAGTGATATTTGGGAGCCTATTGGGGCCCATTGTGAAAAAGGAAATATCCTCAGATAATTACCAGAGAGAAGCTTCCTGAGAGATTGCTTTCTGATGTGTGACTTCATCTCACAGAGTTACGACAGTGTTTCTTGGAACCGTTTCGTAGGACTGCTTCCGTGGTTTCTGAGAAGTGATATTTCAGATGGCTTTGAAGAATAGAAGCAGAAAAGAAATATCCTCCAAGAAAAAGCGGAAACAAGCGTTCTGAGAAACAGCTTTGTGATATGTGAATTCATTTCACAGTGTTATATCACCCTTTCTCGGGGGAGTTTCCTAGCACTCATTTTGAGGAATCTCAGATGTGATGTCTTGGATATCGTGGAACCGCATGGTAAATAAGGGACTATCCTCGGAGGAACCTGCAGAGAAGCCTTCTCAGAAACTTCTTTGCTGTGGGTGAATTCAGCCCACAGATGTCCATCATTGTTTTCACTGAGAAGCTTGCTAGCAGCGTTTTCGCAGAATCTGCAATAGGACACACGGTGGCGCTCCGAGACCACAAATAACCTCTTCTTACTAAAGAAGGAAGCTTTCTGAGAAACGGCTTTGTGATGTGTGAATTCAACTCACTAAGTTCCAGCTGTATTTCGTGGGGCCGTGGCCTAGCCCTATTTGTGTGGAATCTGAGAAAAGATATTCCGGAAACCTTTGAAAACAATATGGCCAATGGAAACATCTGCCAATAAAAATGAGAAAGAAGCTTTCTGAGAAACGTCTATGTGATCGGTGAATTTTTCTCACAGAGTTACAACTTAGGCCTCATGAAGCAGTTTGCTACCTCACTTTTCGTGGAATCTGCAAAGGGATATTTGGAGTCCATTGTGGCCCATTGTGAAAAAGGAAATGTCCTCAGATAAGAACTAGACAAAAGCTTTCTGAGAGACTGCTTTCTGATGTGTGACTTCAGCACACAGAGATCCACCCTTCCCTTCTCGGAACAGTTTGCTAACACTGTTGTCGTGGATACTGCAAAGTGATATTTGGGAGCTCATTGAGGGCTATGGTGAACAAGGAAATATCTTCAGATAAACACTGGAAAGAAGCCTTCTGGGAAAATGCACTTCGATGTATGAATGCAACTCACAGAGTCACACGTTTCTCTTCAGTGATCAGTTTGCTAACATAGTTTTCTGGAAATCTGCCTCGGGATATTTCTTAGTGCAAAGAAGCTAACGGTGTCAAAGGAAATATTCTCAGTTGAAAACTAGAAGGAAGCTTTCTTAGAAACTTCTTGGTGATGTGTGAATTCATCTCACAGAGTTACACTTATGTTTCGTGGAGCAGTCCATTAACACTGTCTTTGAGGAAGCTGAGAAGGGCTTCCTTCGATCGCATTGAGGCCTACGCTGATAAAGGAAATTTCAACCGTTCAAAACGTGAAAGAAGCTTTCTGAGAAACTTCTTTCTGATCTGTGAATTCATCTCACAGAGTTACAACCTATGCCTCAAGAAGCAGTTTGCTAACACTCTTGTCATGGAATCTGCAAAGTGATATCTGGGAGCCTATTGGGGCCCATTGTGAAAAAGGAAATATCCTCAGATAATTACTAGAGAGAAGCTTTCTGAGAGATTGCTTTCTGATGTGTGACTTCATCTCACAGAGTTACGCCAGTGTTTTTTGGAACCGTTTCTTTGGACTGAATCCGTGGGTTCCGAGAAGTGATATATTCACATGGCTCTGAAGAATAGAAAGAGATGAGAATTATCCTCCAAGAGAAAGCGGAATCAGGCTTCCTGAGAAACTGCTTTGTGATATGTGAATTCATTTGACAGTGTTATATCACCCTTTCTCGGGGGAGTTTCCTAGCACTCATTTTGAGGAATCTCAGATGTGATGTCTTGGATATCGTGGAACCGCATGGTGAATAAGGAACTATCCTCGGAGAAACCAGCAGAGAAGCCTTCTCAGAAACTTCTTTTATGTGGGTGAATTCAGCCCACAAATGTCCATCACTGTTTTCACTGAGAAGCTTCCTAGCAGAGTTTTCGCAGAATCTGCAATAGGACACACGGTGGCGCTCCGAGACCACAAACAACCTCGTCTTACTAAAGAAAGAAGCTTTCTGAGAAACCGCTTTGTGATGTGTGAATTCAACTCACTAAGTTCCAGCTGTATTTGGTGGGGCTGTGGCCTAGCCCTATTTGTGTGGAATCTGAGAACAGATATTCCGGAACCCTTTGAAAACAATGGGGCCGATGGAAATATCTTCCAATAAAAATGAGAAAGAAGCTTTCTGAGAAACTTCTTTGTCATCTGTGAATTCATCTCACAGAGTTACAACTTAGGCCTCATGAAGCAGTTTGCTACCACACTTTTCGTGGAATCTGCAAAGGGATATTTGGGAGTCCATTGGGGCCCATTGTGAAAAAGGAAATAATCTCAGATAATAACTAGAGAAAAGCTTGCTGAGAGATTGCTTTCTGATTTGTGACTTCAGTACACAGAGTTCCACCCTTCCCTTCTTGGAACAGTTTGCTAACACTGTTGTCGTGGATACTGCAAAGTGATATTTGGGAGCTCATTGAGGGCTATGCTGAACAAGGAAATCTCTTCAGATTAACACTGGAAAGAAGCCTTCTGGGAAAATTCACTTCGATGTATGAATGCAGCTCACAGAGTTACACGTTTCTCTTCAGTGATCAGTTTGCTAACATAGTTTTCTGGAAATCTGCCTCGGGATATTTCTTAGTGCAAAGACGCTTACGGTGTCAAAGGAAATATCCTCAGATGAAAACTAGAAAGAAGCTTTCTTAGAAACTTCTTGGTGATGTGTGAATTCATCGCACAGAGTTCCACTTATGATTCATGGAGCAGTCCATTAGGACTGTCTTTGAGGAAGCTGAGAAGGGCTTCTTTGGATCGCTTTGAGGCCTACGCTAATATAGGAAATTTCATCATTTCAAAACGTGAAAGAAGCTTTCTGAGAAACTTCTTTCTAATCAGTGAGTTCATCTCACAGACTTACAACATAGAACTCAGGAAGCAGTTTGCTAACACTCTTTTCGTGGAAACTGCAAAGTGATATTTGGGAGCCCATAGGGGCCCATGGTTAAAACGGAAATATAGTCACATAATAACTAGAGAGAAGATTTCTGAGAGATTGCTTTCTGATGTTTGTCTTCATCACACAGAGTTCCACCCTTTCCTTCTTGGAACAGTTTGCTAACAGTGTTGTAGTGGATTTTGCAAAGTGATAATTCGGAGCTGATTGAGGTCTATGGTGAAAAAGGAAATATCCTCAGATTAAAACTGGAAAGAATAATTCTGAGAAACTGCATTGCCATGTGTGAATGCAACACACAGAGTTACACGTTTCTCTTCAGTGATCAGTTTGTTAACAGAGTTTTCTGGCAATCTGCAATTAGATACTTCATAGCGCAATGAAGCTTACGGTGACAAAGGAAATATCCTCAGATGAAACCTAGAAAGAAGCTTTCTTAGAAACTTCTTTGTGATGTGTGAATTCATCTCACAAAGTTACACTTATGTTTCGTGGAGCACTCCGTTAACACTGTTTTGACGAAAGGGAGGTGGGCTTCTTTGGATCGCATTGAGGCCTACGCTGATAAAGGAAATTTCATGAGTTCATAACGTGAAAGAAGCTTTCTGTGAAACTTCCTTCTGATCAGTGAGTTCATCTCACAGACTTAAAAAATAGACTTCAGGAAGCAGTTTGCAAACACTCTTTTCGTGGAAACGGCAAAGTCATATTTGGGAGCCCATAGGGGCCCATGGTGAGAAAGGAAATATCCTCACATAATAACTAGAGAGAAGCTTTCTGAGAGATTGCTTTCTGATGTGTGTCTTCCTCACACAGAGTTCCACACTTCCCTTCTTGGAACAGCTTGCTAACACTGTTGTCGTGGATTCTGCAAAGTGATATTTGGGAGCCCACAGGGGCCCATGGTGAAAAAAGAAGTATCCTCACATAAGAACTAGAGAGAAGCTTTCTGAGAGATTGCTTTCTGACATGTGACTTCATCACACAGAGTTCCACCCTTTCCTTCTTGGAACAGTTTGCTAACACTGTTGTCGTGTATTCTGCAAAGCGATATTTGGGAGCTCATTGAGGGCTATGGTGAAAAAGGAAATATCCTCAGATTAAAACTGGAAAGAAGCCTTCTGAGAAACTGCATTGCCATGTGTGAATGCACCTCACAGAGTGACACGATTCTCTTCAGTGATCAGTTTGTTAACACAGTTTTCTGGAAATCTGCAATTAGATACTTCATAGCGCAATGAAGCTTACGGTGACAAAGGAAATATCCTCAGATGAAAATTAGATAGAAGCTTCCTTAGAAACTTCTTGGTGATGTGTGATTTCATCTCACAGAGTTACACTTATGTTTCGTGGAGCAGTCCATTAACACTGTCTTTGAGGAAGCTGAGAAGGGCTTCTTTGGATCGCATTGAGGCCTACGCTGATAAAGGAAATTTCATCCGTTCCAAACGTGAAAGAAGCTTTCTGAGAAACTTCTTTCTGATCAGTGAGTTCATCTCACCGACTTACAACATAGACCTCAGGAAGCAGTTTGCTAATACTCTTTTCGTGGAAACTGCAAAGTCATATTTGGGAGCCCATAGGGGCCCATGGTGAAAAAGGAAATATCCTCACATAATAACAAGAGAGAAGCTTTCTGAGAGATTGCTTTCTGATGTGTGACTTCATCACACAGAATTCCACCCTGTCCTTCTTGGAACAGTTTGCTAACACTGTTGTCGTGGATTCTGCAAAGTGATATTTCGGAGCCCATAGGGGCCCAGGGTGAGAAAAGAAGTATCCTCATAGAAGAACTAGAGAGAAGCTTTCTGAGAGATTGCTTTCTGATGTGTGACTTCATCACACAGAGTTCCACCCTTCCCTTCTTTGAACAGTTTGCTAAGACTGTTGTTGTGGATTCTGCAAAGTGATACTTGGTAGCCCATAGGGGCCCATGGTGAAAAAGGAAATGTCCTCACATAATAACTACAGAGAAACTTTATGAGAGATTGCTTTCTGATGTGTGACTTCATCACACAGAGTTCCACCCTTCCCTTCTTGGAACACTTTGCTAACACTCTTGTCGAGGATTCTTCAATGTGATATTTGGGAGCTCATTGAGGGCTATGGTGAAAAAGGAAATATCCTCAGATTAAAACTGGAAAAAAGCCGTCTGAGAAACTGCATTGCCACGTGTGAATGCAACTCACAGAGTTACACGTTTCTCTTCAATGATCAGTTTGTTAACACAGTTTTCTGGAAATCTGCAATTAGATACATCATAGCGCAATGAAGCTTATGGTGACAAAGGAAATATCCTCAGATGAAAACTATAAGGAAGGTTTCTTCGAAACTTCTTGGTGATGTGTGAATTCATCTAAAAGAGTTACACTTATGTTTCTTGGAGCAGTCCATTAACACTGTCTTTGAGGAAGCTGAGAAGGACTTCTTTGGATTGCATTGAGGCCTACGCTGATAAAGAAAATTTCATGAGTTCGAAACGTGAAAGAAGCTTTCTGAGAAACTTCTTTCTGATCAGTGAGTTCATCTCACAGACTTACAACATAGACCTCAGGAAGCAGATTGCTAACACTCTTTTCGTGGAAACTGCAAAGTCATATTTGGGAGTCCATATGGGCCCAAGGTGAAAAAGGAAATTTCCTCATATAATAACTAGAGAAAAGCTTTCTGAGATATTGCTTTCTGATGTGTGATTTCATCACACAGAGTTCCACACTTCCGTTCCTGGAACAGTTTGCCAGCACTGTTGTCGTGGATTCTGCAAACTGATATTTGGGAGCCCATAGGGGCCCATGGTGAAAAAGGAAGTATCCTCACATAAGAAATAGAGAGAAGCTTTCTCAGAGATTGCTTTCTGATATCTGACTTCATCACACAGAGTTCCACACATCCCGTCTTGGAACAGTTTGCTAACACTGTTGTCGTGGATTCTGCAAAGTGATATTTGGGAGCCCATATTGGCCCATGGTGAAAAAAGAAGTATCCTCACATAAGAAATAGAGAGAAGCTTTCTCAGAGATTGCTTTCTGATATCTGACTTCATCACACAGAGTTCCACCCTTCCCGTCTGGGAACAGTTTGCTAACACTGTTGTCGTGGATTCTGCAAAGTGATATTTGGGGGCTCATTGAGGGCTATGGTGAAAAAGGAAATATCCTCATATTAAAACAGGAAGGAAGCCTTCTGTGGAACTGCCTTGCCATGTGTGAATGCAACACACAGAGTTACACGTTTCTCTTCAGTGATCAGTTTGTTAACACAGTTTTCTGGAAACCTGGAATTTGATACTTTATAGCGCAATGAAGCTTACGGTGAGAAAGGAAATATCCTCAGATGAAAACTAGAAAGAAGCATTCTTAGAAACGTCTTGGTGATGTGTGAAATCATCTCACAGAGATACACTTATGTTTCGTGGAGCATTCCATTAACACTGTCTTTGAGGAAGCTGAGAAGAGCTTCTTTGGATCGCATTGAGGCCTACGCTGATAAAGGAATTTTCATCAGTTCAAAACGTGAAAGAAGCTTTCTGAGAAAGTTCTTTCTGATCAGTGAGTTCATCTCACAGACTTTCAACATAGACCTCAGGAAGCAGTTTGCTAGCACTCTTTCGTGGAATCTGCAAAGTCATATATGGGAGCCCATAGGGGCCCATTGTGAAAAAGGAAATATCCTCACTTAATAAGTAGAGAGAAGCTTTCTGAGAGATTGCTTTCTGATGTGTGACTTCATCACACAGAATTCCACACTTCCCTCCTTGGAACAGTTTCCTAACACTGTTGTCGTGGATTCTGCAAAGTGATATTTGGGAGCCCAAAGGGGCCCATGGTGAAAACAGAAGTATCCTCACATAAGAAATAGACAGAAGCTTTCTGAGAGATTGGTTTCTGATATGTGACTTCATCACACAGAGTTCCACCCTTCCATTCTTGGAACAGTTTGCTAACCCTGTTGTCGTGGATTCTGCAAAGTGATATGTGGGAGCTCATTGAGGGCTATTGTGAAAAAGGAAATATCCTCAGATGAAAACTGGAAAGAAGCCTTCCGAGAAACTTCATTGCCATGCGTGAATGCAACTCACAGAGTTACACGTTTCTCTTCAGTGATCAGTTTGTTAACACAGTTTTCTGGAAATCTGCAATTAGATACTTCATAGCGCAATGAAGCTTACGGTGACAAAGGAAATATCCTCAGATGAAAACTAGAAAGAACCTTTCTTAGAAACTTCTTGGTGCTGTGTGACTTCATCTCACAGAGTTACACTTATGTTTCATGCAGCAGTCCATTACCACTGTCTGTGAGGAACCTCAGAAGGGCTTATTTGGATCGCTTTGAGGCCTACGCTGATAAAGGAAATTTCATCAGTTTAAAACGTGAAAGAAGCTTTCTGAGAAACTTCTTTCTGATCAGTGAGTTCATCTCACAGAGTTACAACATAGACCTCAGGAAGCAGTTTGCTATCACTCTTTTTGTGGAAACTGCAAAGTCATATTTGGGAGCCCATAAGGGCCCATGGTGAAAAAGGAAATATCCTCACATAATAACAAGACAGAAGCTTTCTGAGAGATTGCTTTCTGATGTGTGACTTCATCACACAGAGTTTCACCCTTCCCTTCTTGGAACAGTTTGCTAGCACTGCTGTCGTGGATTCTGCAATGTGATATTTGGGAGCTCATTGTGGGATACGGTGGAAAAGGAAATATCCTCAGAATAAAACTGGAAAGAAGCCTTCTGAGAAACTGCATTGCCATGTGTGAATGCACCACACAGAGTTACACGTTTCTCTTCAGTTATCAGTTTGTTAACACAGTTTTCTGGAAATCTGCAATTAGACCCTTCATAGCGCAATGAAGCTTACGGTGACAAAGGAAATATCCTCAGATGAAAACTAAAGAAGCTTTCTTAGAAACTTCTTCGTTATGTGTGAATTCATCTCACAGAGTTACACTTACGTTTCATGGAGCAGTCCATTAACACTGTCTTTGAGGAACCTGAGGAGGGCTTCTTTGGATCGCACTGAGGCCTACGCTGATAAAGGAAATTTCATGAGTTCAAAACGTGAAAGAAGCTTTCTGAGAAACTTGTTTCTGATCAGTGAGTTCATCTCACAGACTTACAACATAGACCTCAGGAAGCAGTTTGCTAACACTCTTTTCGTGGAAACTGCAAAGTCATATTTGGGAGCCCATAGGGGCCCATTGTGAAAAAGGAAATATCCTCACATAATAACTTGAGAGAAGCTTTCTGAGAGATTGCTTTCTGATGTGTGACTTCATCACACAGAGTTCCACCCTACCATTCCTGGAACAGTTTGCTGACACTGTTGTCGTGGATTCTGCAAAGTGATATATGGGAGCTCATTGAGGGCTATGGTGAAAAAGGAAATATCCTCAGATTAAAACTGGAAAGTAGCCTTCTGAGAAACTGCATTGCCATGTGTGAATGCATCTCACAGAGTTACACATTTCTCTTCAGTGATCAGTTTGTTAACACAGTGTTCTGGAAATATGCAATTGGATAATTCATAGGGCAAAGAAGCTTACGGTGACAAAGGAAATATCCTCAGATGGAAACTAGAAAGAAGCTTTCTTAGAAACTTCTTGGTTATGTGTGAATTCATCTCACAGAGTTACACTTATGATTCGTGGAGCAGTCCATTAACACTGTCTTTGAGGAAGCTGAGAAGGGCTTCTTTGGATCGCATTGAGGTCTACGCTGATAAAGGAAATTTCATCAATTCAAAAGGTGAAAGAAGCTTTCTGAGAAACTTCCTTCTGATCAGTGAGTTCATCTCACAGACTTACAACATACACCTCAGGAAGCAGTTTGCTAACACTCTTTTGTGGAAACTGCAAAGTCATATTTTGGAGCCCATAGGGGCCCATGGTGAAATAGGAAATATCCTCATATAATAACTAGAATGAAGGTTTCTGAGAGATTGCTTTCTTATATGTGACTTCATCACACAGAGTTCCAACCTCCTTTTCATCGAACAGTTTGCTAACACTGTTTACGTGGATTCTACAAAGTGATATTTGGTAGCTCTTTGAAGGTAATGGTGAAAAAGGAAATATCCTCAGATTAAAACTGGAAAGAAGCCTTCTGAGAAACTGCATTGCCATGTGTGAATGCAACACACAGAGTTACACGTTTCTCTTCATTGATTAGGTTGCTAACACAGTTTTCTGGAAATCTGCAATTCGATACTTCATAGGGCAATGAAGCTTACAGTGACAACAGAAATATCTTCAGATGAAAACTAGAAAGAAGCTTTCTTAGAAACTTCTTGGTGATGTGTGAGTTCATCTCACCGAGTTACAATTATGTTTCGTGGAGCAGTCCATTAACACTATCTTTGAGGAACCTGTGAAGGGCTTCTTTGGATCGCATTGAGGCCTACGCTGATAAAGGAAATTTCATGAGTTCAAAACGTGAAAGAAGCCTTCTGAGAAACTTCTTTTTCATCAGTGAGTTCATCTCACAGACTTACAGCATAGACCTCAGGAAGCAGTTTGCTAACACTCTTTTCGTGGAAACTGCAATGTCATATTTGGGAGCCCATAGGGGCCCATGGTGAAAAAGGAAAAATGCTCACATAATAATTAGAGAGAAGCTTTCTCAGAGATTGCTATCTGATGTGTGACTTCATCACACAGAGTTCCACCCTTCCCTTCTTGGAACAGTTTGCTAACACTGTTGTCGTGGATTCTGCAAAGGTATATTTGGGAGCTCATTGAGGGCTAGGGTGAAAAAGGAATTATCCTCACAGAATAACTAAAGAGAAGCTTTCTGAGAAACTTCTTCCTGATCCGTTAATTCATCTCACAGAGTTACAACCTATGCCTCAAGAAGCAGTTTGCTAACACTCTTTTCGTGGAATCTGGAAAGTGATATTTGGTAGCCCTTAGGGTCTCGTGGTGAAAAAGGACATGTCCTCACATAATAACTACAGAGAAACTTTCTGAGAGATTGCTTTCTGATGTGTGACTTCGTCACACACAGATCCACCCTTCCCTTCTTGGAACAGTTTGCTAACACTGTTGTCGTGAATTCTGGAAAGGTATATTTGGGAGCTCATTAAGGGCTAGGGTGAAAAAGGAACTATCCTCACATAATAACTAAAGAGAAGCTTTCTGAGAAACTGCATTGCCATGTGTGAATGCAACTCAGAGAGTTACACGTTTCTCTTCATTGATCAGTTTGTTAACACAGTTTTCTGAAAATCTGCCATTTGGTATTTCATAGCGGAATGAACCTTACGGTGACAAAGGAAATATCGACAGGTGAAAACTAGAAAAAAGCTTTCTTAGAAACATCTTGGTGATGTGTGAATTCATCTCACAGAGTTACACTTATGTTTCGTGGTGCAGTCCATTGACACTGTCTTTGAGGAAGCTGAGAAGGGCTTCCTTAGATCGCATTGAGGCCTAGGCTGATAAAGGAAATTTCATCCGTTCAAAACGTGAAAGAAGCTTTCTGAGAACCCTCTTTCTGATGTGTGAATTCATCTCACAGAGTTACATCATATGCCTAAAGAAGCAGTTGGCTAACACTCTTTTCATGGAATCTGGAAAGTGATATTTGGTAGCCCATAGGGGCCCATGGTGAAAAAGGAAATGTCCTCACATAATAACTACAGAGAAACTTTCTGAGAGATTGCTTTCTGATGTGTGACTTCATCACACAGAGTTCCACCCTTCCCTTCTTGGAACAGTTTGCTAACACTGTTCTCCTGGATTCTGCAAAGGTATATTTGGGAGCTCATTGAGGGCTAGGGTGAAAAAGGAATTATCCTCACATAATAACTAAAGAGAAGCTTTCTGAGAAACTGCATTGCCATGTGTGAATGCAACTCACAGAGTTACACGTTTCTCTTCAGTGATCAGTTTGTTAACACAGTTTTCTGGATATCTGCAATTTGGTATTTCATAGTGCAATGAACCTTACGGTGACAAAGGAAATATCCACTGATGAAAACTAGAAAGAAGCTTTCTTAGAAACTTCTTGGTGATGTGTGAATTATTCTCACAGATTTACACTTATATTTCGTTGTGCAGTCCATTAACACTGTCTTTGAGGAAGCTGAGAAGGGCTTCCTTGGATCGCATTGAGGCCTCGTCTGATAAAGGAAATTTCATCCGTTCAAAACGTGAAAGAAGCTTTCTGTGAAACCTCTTACTGATCTGTTAATTCATCTCACAGAGTTACAAAATATGCCTCAAAAAGCAATTTGCTAACATTCTTTTCGTGGAATCTGGAAAGTGATATTTGGTAGCCCATAGGGGCCCATGGTGAAAAAGGAAATGTCCTCACTTAATAACTACAGAGAAACTTTCTGAGAGATTGCTTTCTGATGTGTGATTTCATCACACAGAGTTCCACCCTTCACTTCTTGGAACAGTTAGCTAACACTGTTGTCGTGGATTCTGCAAAGGTATATTTGGGAGCTAATTGAGGGCTAGGGTGACAGGGAATTATCCTCACATAATAACTAAAGAGAAGCATTCTGAGAAACTGCATTGCCATGTGTGAATGCAACTCACAGAGTTACACGTTTCTCTTCAGTGATCAGTTTGCTAACATAGTTTTCTGGAAATCTGCCTCGGGATATTTCTTAGTGCAAAGAAGTTAACGGTGTCAAAGGAAATATCCTCAGATGAAAACTAGAAAGAAGCTTTCGTAGAAACTTCTTGGTGATGTGTGAATTCATCTCACAGAGTTACACTTATGTTTCGTGGAGCAGTACATTAACACTGTGTTTGAGGAAGCTGAGAAGGGCTTCCTTGGATCGCATTGAGGCCTACGCTGATAAAGGAAATTTCATCCGTTCAAAACGTGAAAGAAGCTTTCTGAGAAACTTCTTTATGATCTGTGAATTCATCTCACAGAGTTACAAGCTATGCCTCAAGAAGCAGTTTGCTAACACTCTTTTCGTGGAATCTGCAAACTGATATTTGGGAGCTCATTGAGGGCTATGGTGAACAAGGAAATATCTTCAGATATACACTGGAAAGAAGCCTTCTGAGAAAATGCACTTAGATGCATGAATGCAACTCACAGAGTTACACATTTCTCTTCAGTGATCAGTTTGCTAACACAGTTTTCTGGATATCTGCCTCGGGATATTTCTTAGTGCAAAGAAGCTAACGGTGTCAAAGGAAATATACTCTTATGAAAACTAGAAAGATGCTTTCTTAGAAACTTCTTGGTGATGTGTGAATTCATCTCACAGAGTTACACTTTTGTTTCGTGGAGCAGTCCATTAACACGGTCTTTGGGGAACCTCAGTAGGGCTTCCTTGGATCACATTGAGGCCTACGCTGATAAAGGAAATTTCATCCATTCAAAACGTGAAAGAAGCTTTCTGAGAAACTTCTTTCTGATCTGTGAATTCATCTCACAGAGTTACAACCTATGCCTCCAGAAGCAGTTTGCTAACACTCTTTTCGTGGAATCTGCAAAGTGATATTTGGCAGCCTATTTGGGGCCCATTGTGAAAAAGGAAATATCCTCAGATAATTACTAGAGAGAATCTTTCTGAGATATTGCTTTCTGATGTGTGACTTCATCTCACAGAGTAACGCAGTGGTTTTTGGAACCGTTTCTTAGGACCGTTTCCGTGGATTCCGAGAAGTGATATTTCAGATGGCTTTGAAGAATAGAAGGAGAAAAGAAATATCCTCCAAGAAAAAGCGGAATCAAACATTCTGAGAACCTGCTTTGTGATATGTGAATTCATTTCACAGTGTTATATCACCCTTTCTCGGGGGAGTTTCCTAGCACTCATTTTGAGGAATTTCAGTTGTGATGTCTTGGATATCGTGGAACCGCATGGTGAATAAGGAACTATCCTCGGAGAAACCTGCAGAGAAGCCTTCTCAGAAACTTCTTTGTTGTGGGTGAATTCAGCCCACAGATGTCCATCATTGTTTTAACTGAGAAGCTTGCTAGCAGAGTTTTCGCAGACTCTGCAATAGGACACACGGTGGCGCTCCGAGACCACAAAAAACCTCGTCTTACTAAAGAGAGAAGCTTTCTGAAAACCGCTTTGTGATGTGTGAATTCAACTCACTAAGTTCCAGCTGTATTTCGTGGGGCCGTGGCCTAGCCCTATTTGTGTGGAATCTGAGAAGAGATATTCCAGAACCCTTTGAAAACAATGGGGTCGATGGAAATATCTTCCAATGAAAATGAGAAAGAAGCTTTCTGAGAAACTTCTTTGTGATCTGTGAATTCTTCTCACAGAGTTACAACTAAGGCCTCATGAAGCAGTTTGCTACCTCACTTTTCGTGGAATCTGCAACAAGATATTTGGGAGTCCATTAGGGTCCATTGTGACAAAGGAAATATCCTCAGATAATAACTGGAGAAAAGCTTTCTGAGAGATTGCTTACTGATGTGTGACTTCAGCACACAGAGTTCCACCCTTCCCTTCTTAGAACAGTTTGCTAACACTGTTGTCGTGGATACTGAAAAGTGCTATTTGGGAGCTCATTGAGGGCTATGGTGAACAAGGAAATATCTTCAGATAAACACTGGAAAGAAGCCTTCTGGAAAAATTCACTTCGATGTATGAATACAACTCACAGAGTTACACGTTTCTCTTCAGTGATCAGTTTGCTAACATAGTTTTCTGGAAATCTGCCTCGGGATATTTCTTAGTGCAAAGAAGCTAACGGTGTCAAAGGAAATATCCTCAGATGAAAACTAGAAAGAAGCTTTCTTAGAAACTTCTTGGTGATGTGTGAATTCATCTCACAGAGTTACACTTATGTTTCGTGGAGCAGTCCATTAACACTGTCTTTGGGGAAGCTGAGAAGGGCTTCCTTGGATCGCATTGAGGCCTACGCTGATAAAGGAAATTTCATCCGTTCAAAACGTGAAAGAAGCTTTCTGAGAAACTTCTTTCTGATCTGTGAGTTCATCTCACAGACTTATAACATAGACTTCAGGAAGCAGTTAGCTAACACTCTTTTCGTGGAATCTGGAAAGTGATATTTGGTAGCCCATAGGGACCCATGGTGAAAAAGGAAATGTCCTCACATAATAACTACAGAGAAATTTTCTGAGAGATTGCTATCTGATGTGTGACTTCATCACACAGGGTTCCACCCTTCCCTGCTTGGAACAGTTTGCTAACACTGCTGTCGTGGATTCTGCAAAGGTATATTTGGGAGTCTATTGCGGCCCATTGTGAAAAAGGAAATATCCTCAGATGATTACTAGAGAGAAGCATTCTGAGAGATTGCTTTCTGATGTGTGACTTCATCTCACAGAGTTACGCCAGTGGTTTTTGGAACCGTTTCATAGGACTCTTTCCGTGGATTCCGAGAAGTGATATTTCAGATGGCTTTGAAGAATAGAAGGAGAAAAGAAATATCCTCCAAGAAAAAACGGAATCAAACTTTCTGAGAAACTGCTTTGTGATATGTGAATTCATTTGACAGTGTTATATCACCCTTTCTCGGGGGAGTTTCCTAGCACTCCTTTTGAGGAATCTCAGATGTGATGTTTGGATATCGTGGAACTACATGGTGAATAAGGAACTATCCTCGGAGAAACCTGCAGAGAAGCCTTCTCAGAACCTTCTTTGTTGTGGGTGAATTCAGCCCACAGATGTCCATCATTGTTTTCACTGAGAAGCTTGCTATCAGAGTTTTCACAGAATCTGCAATAGGTCACACGGTGGCGCTCCGAGACCACAAATAACCTCGTCTTACTAAAGAAGCTTTCTGAGAAACCGCTTTGTGATGTGTGAATTCAACTCACTAAGTTCCAGCTGTATTTCGTGGGGCCGTGGCCTAGCCCTGTTTGTGTGGAATCTGAGAACAGATATTCCGGATCCCTTTGAAAACAATGGGGCCAATGGAAAAATCTTCCAATAAAAATGAGAAAGAAGCTTTCTGAGAAACTTCTTTGTCATCTGTGAATTCATCTCACAGAGTTACAACTTAGGCCTCATGAAGCAGTTTGCTACCACACTTTTCGTGGAATCTGCAAAGGGATATTTGGGAGTCCATTGGGGCCCATTGTGAAAAAGGAACTAAACTCAGAAAATAACTAGAGAAAAGCTTACTGAGAGATTGCTTTCTGATGTGTGACTTCAGTACACAGAGTTCCACCCTTCCCTTCTTGGAACAGTTTGCTAACACTGTTGTCGTGGATACTGCAAAGTGATATTTGGGAGCTCATTGAGGGCTATGGTGAACAAGGAAATCTCTTCAGATAAACACTGGAAAGAGGCCTTCTGGGAAAATGCACTTCGATGTATGAATGCAACTCACAGAGTTACACGTTTCTCTTCAGTGATCAGTTTGCTAACATAGTTTTCTGGAAATCTGCCTCGGGATATTTCTTAGTGCAAAGAAGCTTACGGTGTCAAAGGAAATATCCTCAGATGAAAAGTAGAAAGAAGCTTTCTTAGAAACTTCTTGGTGATGTGTGAATTCATCTCACAGAGTTCCACTTATGATTCATGGAGCAGTCCATTAGGACTGTCTTTGAGGAAGCTGAGAAGGGCTTCTTTGGATCGCTTTGAGGCCTACGCTAATAAAGGAAATTTCATCAGTTCAAAACGTGAAAGAAGCTTTCTGAGAAACTTCTTTCTGATCAGTGAGTTCATCTCACAGACTTACAACATAGAACTCAGGAAGCAGTTTGCTAACACTCTTTTCGTGGAAACTGCAAAGTGATATTTGGGAGCCCATAGGGGCCCATGGTTAAAACGGAAATATAGTCACATAATAACTAGAGAGAAGATTTCTGAGAGATTGCTTTCTGATGTTTGTCTTCATCACACAGAGTTCCACCCTTTCCTTCTTGGAACAGTTTGCTAACAGTGTTGTAGTGGATTTTGCAAAGTGATATTTCGGAGCTGATTGAGGTCTATGGTGAAAAAGGAAATATCCTCAGATTAAAACTGGAAAGAATAATTCTGAGAAACTGCATTGCCATGTGTGAATGCAACACACAGAGTTACACGTTTCTTTTCAGTGATCAGTTTGTTAACACAGTTTTCTGGCAATCTGCAATTAGATAACTCATAGCGCAATGAAGCTTACGGTGACAAAGGAAATATCCTCAGATGAAAACTAGAAAGAAGCTTTCTTAGAAACTTCTTCGTGATGTGTGAATTCATCTCACAAAGTTACACTTATGTTTCGTGGAGCACTCCATTAACACTGTTTTGACGAAAGGGAGATGGGCTTCTTTGGATCGCAGTGAGGCCTACGCTGATAAAGGAAATTTCATGAGTTCATAACGTGAAAGAAGCTTTCTGTGAAACTTCTTTCTGATCAGTGAGTTCATCTCACAGACTTAAAAAATAGACCTCAGGAAGGAGTTTGCGAACACTCTTTTCGTGGAAACTGCAAAGTCATATTTGGGAGCCCTTAGGGGCCCATGGTGAGAAAGGAAATATCCTCACATAATAACTAGAGAGAAGCTTTCTGAGAGATTGCTTTCTGATGTGTGTCTTCCTCACACAGAGTTCCACCCTTCCCTCCTTGGAACAGTTTCCTAACACTGTTGTCGTGGATTCTGCAAAGTGATATTTGGGAGCCCAAAGGGCCCATGGTGAAAACAGAAGTATCCTCACATAAGAAATAGACAGAAGCTTTCTGAGAGATTGCTTTCTGATATGTGACTTCATCACACAGAGTTCCACCCTTCCATTCTTGGAACAGTTTGCTAACACGGTTGTCGTGGATTCTGCAAAGTGATACGTGGGAGCTCATTGAGGGCTATTGTGAAAAAGGAAATATCCTCAGATGAAAACTGGAAAGAAGCCTTCCGAGAAACTTCATTGCCATGCGTGAATGCAACTCACAGAGTTACACGTTTCTCTTCAGTGATCAGTTTGTTAACACAGTTTTCTGGAAATCTGCAATTAGATACTTCATAGCGCAATGAAGCTTACGGTGACAAAGGAAATATCCTCAGATGAAAACTAGAAAGAAGCTTTCTTAGAAACTTCTTGGTGCTGTGTGACTTCATCTCACAGAGTTACACTTATGTTTCATGCAGCAGTCCATTACCACTGTCTTTGAGGAACCTGAGAAGGGTTTATTTGGATCGCTTTGAGGCCTACGCTGATAAAGGAAATTTCATCAGTTTAAAACGTGAAAGAAGCTTTCTGAGAAACTTCTTTCTGATCAGTGAGTTCATCTCACAGAGTTACAATATAGACCTCAGGAAGCAGTTTGCTAGCACTCTTTTTGTGGAAACTGCAAAGTCATATTTGGGAGCCCATGAGGGCCCATGGTGAAAAAGGAAATATCCTCACATAATCACAAGAGAGAAGCTTTCTGAGAGATTGCTTTCTGATGTGTGACTTCATCACACAGAGTTTCACCCTTCCCTTCTTGGAACAGTTTGCTAGCACTGTTGTCATGGATTCTGCAATGTGATATTTGGGAGCTCATTGTGGGATACGGTGGAAAAGGAAATATCCTCAGAATAAAACTGGAAAGAAGCCTTCTGAGAAACTGCATTGCCATGTGTGAATGCACCACACAGAGTTACACGTTTCTCTTCAGTTATCAGTTTGTTAACACAGTTTTCTGGAAATCTGCAATTAGACCCTTCATAGCGCAATGAAGGTTACGGTGACAAAAGAAATATCCTCAGATGAAAACTAAAGAAGCTTTCTTAGAAACTTCTTGGTTATGTGTGAATTCATCTCACAGAGTTACACTTACGTTTCGTGGAGCAGTCCATTAACACTGTCTTTGAGGAACCTGAGGAGGGCTTCTTTGGATCGCATTGAGGCCTACGCTGATAAAGGAAATTTCATGAGTTCAAAACGTGAAAGAAGCTTTCTGAGAAACTTGTTTCTGATCAGTGAGTTCATCTCACAGACTTACAACATAGACCTCAGGAAGCAGTTTGCTAACACTCATTTCGTGGAAACTGCAAAGTCATATTTGGGAGCCCATAGGGGCCCATTGTGAAAAAGGAAATATCCCCACATAATAACTTGAGAGAAGCTTTCTGAGAGATTGCTTTCTGATGTGTGACTTCATCACACAGAGTTCCACCCTACCATTCCTGGAAGAGTTTGCTAACACTGTTGTCGTGGATTCTGCAAAGTGATATTTCGGAGCCCTTAGGGGTCCATGGTGAAAAAAGAATTATCCTCACATATGAACTAGAGAGAAGCGTTCTGAGAGATTGCTTTCCGATATATGACTTCATCACACAGAGGTCCACCCTTTCTTTCTTCGAACAGTTTGCTAACGCTGTTGTCGTGGATTCTGCAAAGTGATATATGGGAGCTCATTGAGGGCTATGGTGAAAAAGGAAATATCCTCAGAATAAAACTGGAAAGTAGCCTTCTGAGAAACTGCATTGCCATGTGTGAATGCATCTCACAGAGTTACACATTTCTCTTCAGTGATCAGTTTGTTAACACAGAGATCTGGAAATATGCAATTAGATAATTCATAGCGCAAAGAAGCTTACGGTGACAAAGGAAATATCCTCAGATGTAAACTAGAAAGAAGCTTTCTTAGAAACTTCTTGGTTATGTGTGAATTCATCTCACAGAGTTACACTTATGTTTCGTGGAGCAGTCCATTAACACTGTCTTTGAGGAAGCTGAGAAGGGCTTCTTTGGATCGCATTGAGGTCTACGCTGATAAAGGAAATTTCATCAGTTCAAAGGTGAAAGAAGCTTTCTGAGAAACTTCTTTCTGATCAGTGAGTTCATCTCACAGACGTACAACATAGACCTCAGGAAGCAGTTTGCTAACACTCTTTTCGTGGAAACTGCAAAGTCATATTTTGGAGCCCTTAGTGGCCCATGGTGAAATAGGAAATATCCTCATATAATAACTAGAATGAAGGTTTCTGAGAGATTGCTTTCTTATATGTGACTTCATCACACAGAGTTCCAACCTCGTTTTCATCGAACAGTTTGCTAACACTGTTTACGTGGATTCTACAAAGTGATATTCGGGAGCTCTTTGAGGGCAATGGTGAAAAAGGAAATATCCTCAGATTAAAACTGGAAAGAAGCCTTCTGAGAAACTGCATTGCCATGTGTTAATGCAACTCACAGAGTTACACGTTTCTCTTCAGTGATCAGTTTGTTAGCACAGTTTTCTGGAAATCTGCAATGTGGTATTTCATAGCGCAATGAACCTTACGGTGACAAAGGAAATATTCAGAGATGAAAACTAGAAAGAAGCTTTCTTAGAAACTTCTTCGTGATGTGTGATTTCATCTCACAGAGTTACACTTATATTTCATGGAGTAGTCCATTAACACTCTGTTTGAGGAAGCTGAGAAGGGCTTCCTTGAATCGCATTGAGGCCTACGCTGATAAAGGAAATGTCATCCGTTCAAAACGTGAAAGAAGCTTTCTGAGAAACATCTTTCTGATCTGTGAATCCAACTCACAGAGTTACAACCTATGCTCAAGAAGCAGTTTGCTGACGCTCTTTTCGTGGATCCTGGAAAGTGATATTTGGTAGCCCATAGGGGCCCATTGTGAAAAAGGAAATGTCCTCACATAATAAGTACAGAGAAACTTTCTGAGAGACTGCTTTCTGATGTGTGACTTCATCACACAGAGTTCCACCCTTCCCTTCTTGGAACAGTTTGCTAACACTGCTGTCGTGGATTCTGCAAAGGTATATTTGGGAGTTCATTGAGGGCTAGGGTGAAAAGGAATTATCCTCACAGAATAACTAAAGAGAAGCTTTCTGAGAAACTGCATTGCCATGTGTGAATGCAACTCATAGAGTTACACGTTTCTCTTCAGTGATCAGTTTGTTAGCACAGTTTTCTGGAAATCTGCAATGTGGTATTTCATAGCGCAATGAACCTTACGGTGACAAAGGAAATATCCACAGATGAAAACTAGAAAGAAGCTCTCATAGAAACTTCTTGGTGATGTGTGAATTCATCTCACAGAGTTACACTTATGTATCGTGGTGCAGTCCATTAACACTGTCTTTGAGGAAGCTGAGAAGGGTTTCCTTGGATCGCATTGAGGCCTAGGCTGATAAAGAAATTTCATCCGTTCAAAACGTGAAAGAAGCTTTCTGTGAAACCTCTTTCTGATCTGTTAATTCATCTCACAGATTTACAACCTATGCCTCAAGAAGCAGTTTGCTAACATTCTTTTCGTGGAATCTGGAAAGTGATATTTGGTTGCCCATAGGGGCCCATGGTGAAAAAGGAAATGTCCTCACATAATAACTACAGAGAAACTTTCTGAGAGATTGCTTTCTGATGTGTGACTTCATCACACAGAGTTCCACCCTTCCCTTCTTGGAACAGTTTGCTAACACTGTTGTCGTGGATTCTGCAAAGGTATATTTGGGAGCTCATTGAGGGCTAGGGTAAAAAAGGAATTATCCTCACATAATAACTCAAGAGAAGCTTTCTGAGAAACTGCATTGCCATGTGTGAATACAACTCACAGAGTTACACGTTTCTCTTCAGTGATCAGTTTGGTAACACAGTTTTCTGGACATCTGCAATTTGGTGTTTCATAGTGCAATGAACCTTACGGTGACAAAGGAATTATTCAGAGATGAAAACTAGAAAGAAGCTTTCTTAGAAACTTCTTGGTGATGTGTGATTTCATCTCACAGAGTTACACTTCTATTTCATGGAGTAGTCCATTAACACTCTGTTTGAGGAAGCTGAGAAGGGCTTCCTTGAATCGCATTGAGGCCTACGCTGATAAAGGAAATTTCATCCGTTCAAAACGTGAAAGAAGCTTTCTGAGAAACTTCTTTCTGATCTGTGAATCCAACTCACAGAGTTACAACCTATGCTCAAGAAGCAGTTTGCTGACGCTCTTTTCGTGGAACCTGGAAAGTGATATTTGGTAGCCCATAGGGGCCCATTGTGAAAAAGGAAATGTCCTCACATAATAACTACAGAGAAACTTTCTGAGAGACTGCTTTCTGATGTGTGACTTCATCACACAGAGTTCCACCCTTCCCTTCTTGGAACAGTTTGCTAACACTGTTCTCGTGGATTCTGCAAAGGTATATTTGGGAGCTCATTGAGGGCTAGGGTGAAAATGAATTATCCTCACATAATAACTCAAGAGAAGCTTTCTGAGAAACTGCATTGCCATGTGTGAATGCAACTCACAGAGTTACACGTTTCTCTTCAGTGATCAGTTTGGTAACACAGTTTTCTGGACATCTGCAATTTGGTGTTTCATAGCGCAATGAACCTTACGGTGACAAAGGAAATATCCTCAGATGAAAACTAGAAAGAAGCTTTCTTAGAAACTTCTTGGTGATGTGTGAATTCATCTCAAAGAGTTACACTTATGTTTCGTGGAGCAGTGCATTAACACTGTCTTTGGGGAAACTGAGAAGGGCTTCCGTGGATTGCTTTGAGGCCTTCGCTGATAAAGGAAATTTCATCCGTTCAATACGCGAAAGAATCTTTCTGAGAAACTTCTTTGTGATCTGTGAGTTCATCTGAAAGACTTATAACTTAGACTTCAGGAAGCAGTTGACTAACACTCTTTTCGTGGAATCCGGAAAGTGATATTTGGTAGCCCAAAGGGGCCCATGGTGAGAAAGGAAATGTCCTCACATAATAACTACAGAGAAACTTTCTGAGAGATTGCTTTCTGATGTGTGACTTCATCACACAGAGTTCCACCCTTCCCTTCTTGGAACAGTTTGCTAACACTGTTCTCGTGGATTCTGCAAACGTATATTTGGGAGCTCATTGAGGGCTAGGGTGAAAAAGGAATTATCCTCACATAATAACTCAAGAGAAACTTTCTGAGAAACCGCATTGCCATGTGTGAATGCAACTCACCGAGTGACACATTTCTCTTCAGTGATCAGTTTGTTAACACAGTTTTCTGGAAATCTGCAATTTGGTATTTCATAGCGCAATGAACCTGACGGTGACAAAGGAAATATCCACAGATGAAATCTACAAAGAAGCTTTCTTAGAAACTTCTTGGTGATGTGTGAATTCATCTCACAGAGTTACATTTTTGTTTCGTGGAGCTGTCCATTAACACTGTCTTTGAGGAGATGAGAAGAGCTTCCTTGTATTGCCTTGAGGCCTACGCTGATAAAGGAAATTTCATCTGTTCAAAACGTGAAAGAAGCTTTCTGAGAAACTTCTTTCTGATCTGTGAATTCATCTCACAGAGTTACAAACTATGCCTCAAGAAGCAGTTTGCTAACACTCTTTTCGTGGAATCTGCAAAGTGATATTTGGGAGCCTATTGGGGCCCATTCTGAAAAACGAAATATCCTCATATAATTACTAGAGAGAAGCTTTCTGAGAGATTGTTTTCTGATGTGTGACTTCATCTCACAGAGTTACGCCAGTGTTTTTTGGAACCGTTTCTTAGGACTGTTTCCGTGGGTTCCGAGAACTGATATTTCCGATGGCTCTGAAGAATAGAAAGAGATTAGAATTATACTCCAAGAGAAAGTGGAATCAAGATTTCTGAGAAACTGCTTTGTGATATGTGAATTCATTTGACAGTGTTATATCACCCTTTCTCGGGGGAGTTTCCTAGCACTCATTTTGAGGAATCTCAGATGTGATGTCTTGGATATTGTGGAACCGCATGGTGAATAAGGAACTATCCTCGGAGAAACCAGCAGAGAAGCCTTCTCAGAAACTTCTTTGTTGTGGGTGAATTCAGCCCACAGATGTCCATGATTGTTTTCACTGAGAAGCTTGCTAGCAGAGTTTTCGCAGAATCTGCAATAGGACGCACGGTGGCACTCCGAGACCACAAATAACCTCGTCTTACTAAAGAAAGAAGCTTTCTGAGAAACCGCTTTGTGATGTGTGAATTCAACTCACTAAGTTCCAGCTGTATTTCGTGGGGCCGTGGCCTAGCCCTATTTGTGTGGAATCTGAGAACAAATATTCCGGAACCCTTTGAAAACAATGGGGCGGATGGAAATATCTTCCAATAAAAATGAGAAAGAAGCTTTCTGAGAAACTTCTTTGTCATCTGTGAATTCTTCTCACAGAGTTACAACTTAGGCCTCATGAAGCAGTTTGCTACCTCACTTTTCGTGGAATCTGCAAAGGGACATTTTGGAGCCCATTGGGGCCCATTGTGAAAAAGGAAATATCCTCAGATAATGACTAGAGAAAAGCTTTCTGAGAGATTGCTTTCTGATGTGTGACTTCAGCACACAGAGTTCCACCCTTCCCTTCTTGGAACAGTTTGCTAACACTGTTGTCGTGGATACTGCAAAGTGATATTTGGGAGCTCATTGAGGGCTATGGTGAACAAGGAAATATCTTCAGATAAACACTGGAAAGAGGCCTTCTGGGAAAATGCACTTCGATGTATGAATGCAACTCACAGAGTTACACGTTTCTCTTCAGTGATCAGTTTGCTAACATAGTTTTCTGGAAATCTGCCTCGGGATTTTTCTTAGTGCAAAGAAGCTAACGGTGTCAAAGGAAATATCCTCAGAAGAAAACTAGAAAGAAGCTTTCGTAGAAAATTCTTGGTGATGTGTGAATTCATCTCACAGAGTTACACTTATGTTTCGTGGAGCAGTCCATTAACACTGTCTTTGGGGTACCTGAGAAGGGCTTCCTTGGACCGCATTGAGGCCTACGCTGATAAAGGAAATTTCATCCGTTCAAAACGTGAAAGAAGCTTTCTGAGAAACTTCTTTCTGAACTGTGAGTTCATCTCACAGGCTTATAACTTAGACTTCAGGAAGCAGTTTGCTAACACTCTTTTCGTGGAATCTGGAAAGTGATATTTGGTAGCCCGTAGGGGCCCATGGTGAAAAAGGCTATATCCTCACATAATAACTAGAGAGAAGCTCTCTGAGAGATTGCTTTCTGATGTGTGACTTCATCACTCAGAGTTCCACCCTTCCCTTCTTGGAACAGTTTGCTAACACTGTTCTCATGGATTCTGCAAAGCTATATTTGGTAGCTCATTGAGGGCTATGGTGAACAAGGAAATATCTTCAGATAAACACTGGAAAGAAGCCTTCTGGGAAAATGCACTTCGATGTATGAATGCAACTCACAGAGTTACACGTTTCTCTTCAGTGATCAGTTTGCTAACATAGTTTTCTGGAAATCTGCCTCGGGATATTTCTTAGTGCAAAGAAGTTAACGGTGTCAAAGGAAATATCCTCAGATGAAAACTAGAAAGAAGCTTTCGTAGAAACTTCTTGGTGATGTGTGAATTCATCTCACAGAGTTACACTTATGTTTCGTGGAGCAGTACATTAACACTGTGTTTGAGGAAGCTGAGAAGGGCTTCCTTGGATCGCATTGAGGCCTACGCTGATAAAGGAAATTTCATCCGTTCAAAACGTGAAAGAAGCTTTCTGAGAAACTTCTTTATGATCTGTGAATTCATCTCACAGAGTTACAAGCTATGCCTCAAGAAGCAGTTTGCTAACACTCTTTTCGTGGAATCTGCAAACTGATATTTGGGAGCTCATTGAGGGCTATGGTGAACAAGGAAATATCTTCAGATATACACTGGAAAGAAGCCTTCTGAGAAAATGCACTTAGATGCATGAATGCAACTCACAGAGTTACACATTTCTCTTCAGTGATCAGTTTGCTAACACAGTTTTCTGGATATCTGCCTCGGGATATTTCTTAGTGCAAAGAAGCTAACGGTGTCAAAGGAAATATACTCTTATGAAAACTAGAAAGATGCTTTCTTAGAAACTTCTTGGTGATGTGTGAATTCATCTCACAGAGTTACACTTTTGTTTCGTGGAGCAGTCCATTAACACTGTCTTTGGGGAACCTCAGTAGGGCTTCCTTGGATCACATTGAGGCCTACGCTGATAAAGGAAATTTCATCCATTCAAAACGTGAAAGAAGCTTTCTGAGAAACTTCTTTCTGATCTGTGAATTCATCTCACAGAGTTACAACCTATGCCTCCAGAAGCAGTTTGCTAACACTCTTTTCGTGGAATCTGCAAAGTGATATTTGGCAGCCTATTTGGGGCCCATTGTGAAAAAGGAAATATCCTCAGATAATTACTAGAGAGAATCTTTCTGAGATATTGCTTTCTGATGTGTGACTTCATCTCACAGAGTTACGACAGTGGTTTTTGGAACCGTTTCTTAGGACCGTTTCCGTGGATTCCGAGAAGTGATATTTCAGATGGCTTTGAAGAATAGAAGGAGAAAAGAAATATCCTCCAAGAAAAAGCGGAATCAAACATTCTGAGAACCTGCTTTGTGATATGTGAATTCATTTCACAGTGTTATATCACCCTTTCTCGGGGGAGTTTCCTAGCACTCATTTTGAGGAATCTCAGTTGTGATGTCTTGGATATCGTGGAACCGCATGGTGAATAAGGAACTATCCTCGGAGAAACCTGCAGAGAAGCCTTCTCAGAAACTTCTTTGTTGTGGGTGAATTCAGCCCACAGATGTCCATCATTGTTTTAACTGAGAAGCTTGCTAGCAGAGTTTTCGCAGACTCTGCAATAGGACACACGGTGGCGCTCCGAGACCACAAAAAACCTCGACTTACTAAAGAGAGAAGCTTTCTGAAAACCGCTTTGTGATGTGTGAATTCAACTCACTAAGTTCCAGCTGTATTTCGTGGGGCCGTGGCCTAGCCCTATTTGTGTGGAATCTGAGAAGAGATATTCCAGAACCCTTTGAAAACAATGGGGTCGATGGAAATATCTTCCAATGAAAATGAGAAAGAAGCTTTCTGAGAAACTTCTTTGTGATCTGTGAATTCTTCTCACAGAGTTACAACTAAGGCCTCATGAAGCAGTTTGCTACCTCACTTTTCGTGGAATCTGCAACAAGATATTTGGGAGTCCATTAGGGTCCATTGTGACAAAGGAAATATCCTCAGATAATAACTGGAGAAAAGCTTTCTGAGAGATTGCTTACTGATGTGTGACTTCAGCACACAGAGTTCCACCCTTCCCTTCTTAGAACAGTTTGCTAACACTGTTGTCGTGGATACTGAAAAGTGCTATTTGGGAGCTCATTGAGGGCTATGGTGAACAAGGAAATATCTTCAGATAAACACTGGAAAGAAGCCTTCTGGAAAAATTCACCTCGATGTATGAATACAACTCACAGAGTTACACGTTTCTCTTCAGTGATCAGTTTGCTAACATAGTTTTCTGGAAATCTGCCTCGGGATATTTCTTAGTGCAAAGAAGCTAACGGTGTCAAAGGAAATATCCTCAGATGAAAACTAGAAAGAAGCTTTCTTAGAAACTTCTTGGTGATGTGTGAATTCATCTCACAGAGTTACACTTATGTTTCGTGGAGCAGTCCATTAACACTGTCTTTGGGGAAGCTGAGAAGGGCTTCCTTGGATCGCATTGAGGCCTACGCTGATAAAGGAAATTTCATCCGTTCAAAACGTGAAAGAAGCTTTCTGAGAAACTTCTTTCTGATCTGTGAGTTCATCTCACAGACTTATAACATAGACTTCAGGAAGCAGTTAGCTAACACTCTTTTCGTGGAATCTGGAAAGTGATATTTGGTAGCCCATAGGGACCCATGGTGAAAAAGGAAATGTCCTCACATAATAACTACAGAGAAATTTTCTGAGAGATTGCTATCTGATGTGTGACTTCATCACACAGGGTTCCACCCTTCCCTGCTTGGAACAGTTTGCTAACACTGCTGTCGTGGATTCTGCAAAGGTATATTTGGGAGTCTATTGCGGCCCATTGTGAAAAAGGAAATATCCTCAGATGATTACTAGAGAGAAGCATTCTGAGAGATTGCTTTCTGATGTGTGACTTCATCTCACAGAGTTACGCCAGTGGTTTTTGGAACCGTTTCATAGGACTCTTTCCGTGGATTCCGAGAAGTGATATTTCAGATGGCTTTGAAGAATAGAAGGAGAAAAGAAATATCCTCCAAGAAAAAACGGAATCAAACTTTCTGAGAAACTGCTTTGTGATATGTGAATTCATTTGACAGTGTTATATCACCCTTTCTCGGGGGAGTTTCCTAGCACTCCTTTTGAGGAATCTCAGATGTGATGTTTGGATATCGTGGAACTACATGGTGAATAAGGAACTATCCTCGGAGAAACCTGCAGAGAAGCCTTCTCAGAACCTTCTTTGTTGTGGGTGAATTCAGCCCACAGATGTCCATCATTGTTTTCACTGAGAAGCTTGCTATCAGAGTTTTCACAGAATCTGCAATAGGTCACACGGTGGCGCTCCGAGACCACAAATAACCTCGTCTTACTAAAGAAAGAAGCTTTCTGAGAAACCGCTTTGTGATGTGTGAATTCAACTCACTAAGTTCCAGCTGTATTTCGTGGGGCCGTGGCCTAGCCCTGTTTGTGTGGAATCTGAGAACAGATATTCCGGATCCCTTTGAAAACAATGGGGCCAATGGAAAAATCTTCCAATAAAAATGAGAAAGAAGCTTTCTGAGAAACTTCTTTGTCATCTGTGAATTCATCTCACAGAGTTACAACTTAGGCCTCATGAAGCAGTTTGCTACCACACTTTTCGTGGAATCTGCAAAGGGATATTTGGGAGTCCATTGGGGCCCATTGTGAAAAAGGAACTAAACTCAGAAAATAACTAGAGAAAAGCTTACTGAGAGATTGCTTTCTGATGTGTGACTTCAGTACACAGAGTTCCACCCTTCCCTTCTTGGAACAGTTTGCTAACACTGTTGTCGTGGATACTGCAAAGTGATATTTGGGAGCTCATTGAGGGCTATGGTGAACAAGGAAATCTCTTCAGATAAACACTGGAAAGAGGCCTTCTGGGAAAATGCACTTCGATGTATGAATGCAACTCACAGAGTTACACGTTTCTCTTCAGTGATCAGTTTGCTAACATAGTTTTCTGGAAATCTGCCTCGGGATATTTCTTAGTGCAAAGAAGCTTACGGTGTCAAAGGAAATATCCTCAGATGAAAACTAGAAAGAAGCTTTCTTAGAAACTTCTTGGTGATGTGTGAATTCATCTCACAGAGTTCCACTTATGATTCATGGAGCAGTCCATTAGGACTGTCTTTGAGGAAGCTGAGAAGGGCTTCTTTGGATCGCTTTGAGGCCTACGCTAATAAAGGAAATTTCATCAGTTCAAAACGTGAAAGAAGCTTTCTGAGAAACTTCTTTCTGATCAGTGAGTTCATCTCACAGACTTACAACATAGAACTCAGGAAGCAGTTTGCTAACACTCTTTTCGTGGAAACTGCAAAGTGATATTTGGGAGCCCATAGGGGCCCATGGTTAAAACGGAAATATAGTCACATAATAACTAGAGAGAAGATTTCTGAGAGATTGCTTTCTGATGTTTGTCTTCATCACACAGAGTTCCACCCTTTCCTTCTTGGAACAGTTTGCTAACAGTGTTGTAGTGGATTTTGCAAAGTGATATTTCGGAGCTGATTGAGGTCTATGGTGAAAAAGGAAATATCCTCAGATTAAAACTGGAAAGAATAATTCTGAGAAACTGCATTGCCATGTGCGAATGCAACACACAGAATTACACGTGTCTTTTCAGTTATCAGTTTGTTAACACAGTTTTCTGGCAATCTGCAATTAGATAACTCATAGCGCAATGAAGCTTACGGTGACAAAGGAAATATCCTCAGATGAAAACTAGAAAGAAGCTTTCTTAGAAACTTCTTCGTGATGTGTGAATTCATCTCACAAAGTTACACTTATGTTTCGTGGAGCACTCCATTAACACTGTTTTGACGAAAGGGAGATGGGCTTCTTTGGATCGCAGTGAGGCCTACGCTGATAAAGGAAATTTCATGAGTTCATAACGTGAAAGAAGCTTTCTGTGAAACTTCTTTCTGATCAGTGAGTTCATCTCACAGACTTAAAAAATAGACCTCAGGAAGCAGTTTGCGAACACTCTTTTCGTGGAAACTGCAAAGTCATATTTGGGAGTCCTTAGGGGCCCATGGTGAGAAAGGAAATATCCTCACATAATAACTAGAGAGAAGCTTTCTGAGAGATTGCTTTCTGATGTGTGTCTTCCTCACACAGAGTTCCACACTTCCCTTCTTGGAACAGCTTGCTAACACTGTTGTCGTGGATTCTGCAAAGTGATATTTGGGAGCCCACAGGGGCCCATGGTGAAAAAAGAAGTATCCTCACATAAGAACTAGAGAGAAGCTTTCTGAGAGATTGCTTTCTGACATGTGACTTCATCACACAGAGTTCCACCCTTTCCTTCTTGGAACAGTTTGCTAACACTGTTGTCGTGTATTCTGCAAAGCGATATTTGGGAGCTCATTGAGGGCTATGGTGAAAAAGGAAATATCCTCAGATTAAAACTGGAAAGAAGCCTTCTGAGAAACTGCATTGCCATGTGTGAATGCACCTCACAGAGTGACACGTTTCTCTTCAGTGATCAGTTTGTTAACACAGTTTTCTGGAAATCTGCAATTAGATACTTCATAGCGCAATGAAGCTTACGGTGACAAAGGAAATATCCTCAGATGAAAATTAGATAGAAGCTTCCTTAGAAACTTCTTGGTGATGTGTGATTTCATCTCACAGAGTTACACTTATGTTTCGTGGAGCAGTCCATTAACACTGTCTTTCAGGAAGCTGAGAAGGGCTTCTTTGGATTGCATTGAGGCCTACGCTGATAAAGGAAATTTCATCAGTTCAAAACGTGAAAGAAGCTTTCTGAGAAACTTCTTTCTGATCAGTGAGTTCATCTCACAGACTTACAACATAGACCTCAGGACGCAGTTTGTTAATACTCTTTTCGTGGAAACTGCAAAGTCATATTTGGGAGACCATGGGGGCCCATGGTGAAAAATGAAATATCCTCACATAATAACAAGAGAGAAGCATTCTGAGAGATTGCTTTCTGATGTGTGACTTCATCACACAGAGTTCCACCCTTCCCTTCTTCGAACAGTTTGCTAAGACTGTTGTTGTGGATTCTGCAAAGTGATATTTGGGAGCCCATAGGGGCCCATGGTGAAAAAAGAAATATCCTCACATAATAACTGGAGAGAAGCTTTCTGAGAGATTGCTTTCTGATATGTGACTTCATCACACAGAGTTCCACCCTTCCCTTCTTTTAAAGTTGGCTAACTGTTTTGTCGTGGATTCTGCAAAGTGATATTTCGGAGCTCACTGAGGGGTATGGTGAAAAAGGAAATATCCTCAGATTGAAACTGGAAAGAAGCCTTCTGAGAAACTTCATGGCCATGTGTGAATGCAACTCACAGAGTTACACGTTTCTCTTCAGTGATCAGTTTGTTAACACAGTTTTCTGGAAATCTGCAATTAGTTACTTCACAGCACAATGAAGCTTACAGTGACAAAGGTAATATCCTCAGAGAAAACTAGAAAGAAGCTTTCTGAGAAACTTCTTCGTGATGTGTGAATTCATCTCACAGAGTTACACTTATGTTTCGTGGAGCAGTCCATTAACACTCTCCTTGAGGTAGCTGAGAAGCGATTCTTTGGATTGCATTGAGGGCTACGCTGATAAAGGAAATTTCATCAGTTCAAAACATGAAAGAACCTTTCTGAGAAACTTCTTTGTGATCAGTGAGTTCATCTCACAGACTTACAACATAGACCTCAGGAAGCAGTTTACTAACACTCTTTTCGTGGAAACTGCAAAGTCATATTTGGGAGCGCATAGGGTCCAATGGTGAAAAAAGAAATATCTTCACATAATAACTAGAAAGAAGGATTCTGAGAGATTGCTTTGTGATGTGTGACTTCATCACACAGAGTTCCACCCTTCCCTTCTTGGAACACTTTGCTAACACTCTTGTCGAGGATTCTTCAATGTGATATTTGGGAGCTCATTGTGGGCTATGGTGAAAAAGGAAATATCCTCAGATTAAAACTGGAAAAAAGCCGTCTGAGAAACTGCATTGCCACGTGTGAATGCAACTCACAGAGTTACACGTTTCTCTTCAGTGATCAGTTTGTTAACACAGTTTTCTGGAAATCTGCAATTAGATACATCATAGCGCAATGAAGCTTATGGTGACAAAGGAAATATCCTCAGATGAAAACTATAAGGAAGGTTTCTTCGAAACTTCTTGGTGATGTGTGAATTCATCTAAAAGAGTTACACTTATGTTTCTTGGAGCAGTCCATTAACAATGTCTTTGAGGAAGCTGAGAAGGACTTCTTTGGATTGCATTGAGGCCTACGCTGATAAAGAAAATTTCATGAGATCAAAACGTGAAAGAAGCTTTCTGAGAAACTTCTTTCTGATCAGTGAGTTCATCTCACAGACTTACAACATAGACCTCAGGAAGCAGATTGCTAACACTCTTTTCGTGGAAATTGCAAAGTCATATTTGGGAGTCCATAGGGGCCCAGGGTGAAAAAGGAAATTTCCTCATATAATAACTAGAGAAAAGCTTTCTGAGAGATTGCTTTCTGATGTGTGACTTCATCACACAGAGTTCCACACTTCTGTTCCTGGAACAGTTTGCCAGCACTGTTGTCGTGGATTCTGCAAAGTGATATTTGGGAGCCCATAGGGGCCCATGGTGAAAAAGGAAGTATCCTCACTTAAGAAATAGAGAGAAGCTTTCTCAGAGATTGCTTTCTGATATCTGACTTCATCACACAGAGTTCCACCCTTCCCGTCTTGGAACAGTTTGCTAACACTGTTGTCGTGGATTCTGCAAAGTGATATTTGGGAGCCCATATTGGCCCATGGTGAAAAAAGAAGTATCCTCACATAAGAAATAGAGAGAAGCTTTCTCAGAGATTGCTTTCTGATATCTGACTTCATCACACAGAGTTCCACCCTTCCCGTCTGGGAACAGTTTGCTAACACTGTTGTCGTGGATTCTGCAAAGTGATATTTGGGGGCTCATTGAGGGCTATGGTGAAAAAGGAAATATCCTCATATTAAAACTGGAAGGAAGCCTTCTGAGGAACTGCCTTGCCTTGTGTGAATGCAACAAACAGAGTTACACGTTTCTCTTCAGTGATCAGTTTGTTAACACAGTTTTCTGGAAACCTGGAATTTGATACTTTATAGCACAATGAAGCTTACGGTGGGAAAGGAAATATCCACTGATAAAAACTAGAAAGAAGCTTTCTTAGAAACTTCTTGGTGATGTGTGAATTCATCTCACAGAGTTACACTTATCTTTCGTGGAGCAGTCCATTAACACTGTCTTTGGGGAAGCTGAGACGGGCTTCCTTGGATCGCATTTAGGCCTACGCTGATAAAGGAAATTTCATCCGTTCAAAACGTGAAAGAAGCTTTCTGAGAAACTTCTCTCTGATCTGTGAGTTTATCTCACAGGCTTATAACATAGACTTCTGGAAGCAGTTTGCTAACACTCTTTTCCTGGAATCTGGAAAGTGATATTTGGTAGCCCATAGGGGCCCATGGTGAAAAAGGAAATGTCCTCACATAATAACTACAGAGAAACTTTCTGAGAGATTGCTTTCTGATGTGTGACTTCATCACACAGAGTTCCTCCCTTCCCTTCTTGGAACAGTTTGCTAACACTGTTCTCGTGGATTCTGCAAAGGTATATTTGGGAACTCATTGAGGGCTAGGGTGAAAAAGGAATTATCCTCACATAATAACTCAAGAGAAGCTTTCTGAGACACTGCATTGCCATGTTTGAATGCAACTCACAGAGCGACACATTTCTCTTCAGTGATCAGTTTGTTAACACAGTTTTCTGGAAATCTGCAATTTGGTATTTCATAGCGCAATGAACCTTATGGTGACAAAGGAAATATCCAGAGATGAAACCTACAAAGAAGCTTTCTGAGAAACTTCTTGGTGATGTGTGAATTCATCTCACAGAGTTACACTTATGTTTCGTGGAGCAGTCCATTAACACTGTCTTTGAGGAAGCTGAGAAGAGCTTCCTTGGATCACATTGAGGCCTACGCTGATAAAGGAAATTTCATCTGTTCAAAACGTGAAAGAAGCTTTCTGAGAAACTTCTTTCTGAACTGTGAATTCATCTCAGAGAGTTACAACCTATGCCTCAAGAGGCAGTTTGCTAACACTCTTTTCGTGGAATCTGCAAAGTGATATTTGGTAGCCCATTGGGACCCATTGTGAAAAAGGAAATATCCTCAGATAATTACTAGAGAGAAGCTTTCTGAGAGATTGCTTTCTGATGTGTGACTTCATCTCACAGAGTTACGCCAGTGTTTTTTGGAACCGTTTCTTAGGACTGTTTCCGTGGGTTCTGAAAATTGATATTTCAGATGGCTCTGAAGAATGGAAAGAGATGACAATTATCCTCCAAGAAAAAGCGGAATCAAGCTTTCTGAGAAACTGCTTTATGATATGTGGATTCATTTCACAGTGTTATATCACCCTTTCTCGGGCGACTTTCCTAGCACTCATTTTGAGGAATCTCAGATGTGATGTCTTGGATATCGTGGAACCGCATGGTGAATAAGGAACTATCCTCGGAGAAACCTGCAGAGACGCCTTCTCAGAAACTTCTTTGTTGTGGGTGAATTCAGCCCACAGATGTCCATCATTGTTTTCACTGAGAAGCTTGCTAGCAGAGTTTTCGCAGAATCTGCAATAGGAGACACGGTGGCGCTCCGAGACCACAGAAAACCTCGTCTTACTAAAGAAAGAAGCTTTCTGAGAAACCGCTTTGTGATGTGTGAATTCAACTCACTAAGTTCCAGCTGTATTTCGTGGGGCCATGGCCTAGCCCTATTTATGTGGAATCTGAGAACAGATATTCCGGAACCCTTTGAAAACAATGGGGCCAATGGAAATATCTTCCAATAAAATGAGAAAGAAGCTTTCTGAGAAACTTCGTTGTGATCTGTGAATTCTTCTCACAGAGTTACAACTTAGGCCTCATGAAGCAGTTTGCCACATCACTTTTCGTGGAATCTGCAAAGGGATATTTGGGAGTCCATTGGGGCCCATTGTGAAAAACGAAATATCCTCAGATAATAACTAGAGAAAACCTTTCTGAGAGATTGCTCTCTGATGTGTGACTTCAGCACACAGAGTTCCACCCTCCCCTTCTTGGAACAGTTTGCTAACACTGTTGTCGTGGATACTGCAAAGTGATATTTGGGAGCTCATTGAGGCCTATGGTGAACAAGGAAATATCGTCAGATAAACACTGGAAAGAAGCCTTCCTGGAAAATGTACTTTGATGTATGAATGCAACTCACAGAGTTACACGTTTCTCTTCAGTGATCAGTTTGCTAACATAGTTTTCTGGAAATCTGCCTCGGGATATTTCTTAGTGGAAAGTAGCTAACGGTGTCAAAGGACATATCCTCAGATGAAAACTAGAAAGAAGCTTTCTTAGAAACTTCTTGGTGATGTGTGAATTCATCTCACAGAGTTACACTTATGTTTCGTGGAGCAGTCCATTAACACTGTCTTTGGGGAAGCTGAGAAGGGCTTCCTTGGATCGCATTGAGGGCTACGCTGATAAAGGAAATTTCATCCGTTCAAAACGTGAAAGAAGCTTTCTGAGAAACTTCTTTCTGATCTGTGAGTTCATCTCACAGACTTATAACTTAGACTTCAGGAAGCAGTTTGCTAACACTCTTTTCGTGGAATCTGGAAAGTTATATTTGGGAGCCCATAGGAGCCCATGGTGAAAAAGGCTATATCCTCACATAATAACGAGAGAAAAGTTCTCTGAGAGATTGCTATCTGATGTGTGACTTCATCACACAGAGTTCCACCCTTCCCTTCTTGGAACAGTTTGCTAACACTGCTGTCGTGGATTCTTCAAAGGTATATTTGGGAGCTCATTGAGGGTTATGGTGAAAAAGGAAATATCCTCAGATCAAAACTGGAAAGAAACCTTCTGCGAAACTGCATTGCCATGAGTGAATGCAACTCACAGAGTCACACGTTTCTCTTCAGTGATCAGTTTGTTAACACAGTTTTCTGGAAATCTGCAATTAGATACTTCATAGCGCAATGTACCTTACGGTGACAAAGGAAATAATCTCACATGAAAACTAGAAAGAAGCTTTCTTAGAAACTTCTTGGTGATGTGTGAATTCATCTCACAGAGTTACACTTATGTTTCGTGGAGCAGTCCATTAACACTGTCTTTGAGGAAGCTGAGAAGGGCTTCTCTGGATCACATTGAGGCCTACGCTGATAAAGGAAATTTCATCCGTTCAAAACGTGAAAGAAGCTTTCTGAGAAACTTTTTTCTGATCTGTGAATTCATCTCACAGAGTTAAAACCTATGCCTCAAGAAGCAGTTGCTAACACTCTTTTCGTGGAATCTGCAAAGTGATATTTGGGAGCTCATTGAGGGCTATGGTGAACAAGGAAATATCTTCAGATATACACTGGAAAGAAGCCTTCTGAGAAAATGCACTTCGATGCATGAATGCAACTCACAGAGTTACACATTTCTCTTCAGTGATCAGATTGCTAACACAGTTTTCTGGAAATCTGCCTCGGGATATTTCTTAGTGCAAAGAAGCTAACTGTGTCAAAGGAAATATACTCAGATGAAAACTAGAAAGATGCTTTCTTAGAAACTTCTTGGTGATGTGTGAATTCATCTCACAGAGTTACACTTATGTTTCGTGGAGCAGTCCATTAACACTGTCTTTGGGGAACCTCAGTAGGGCTTCCTTGGATCACATTGAACCCTACGCTGATAAAGGAAATTTCATCCGTTCAAAACGTGAAAGAACTTTCTGAGAAACTTCTTTCTGATCTGTGAATTCATCTCACAGAGTTACAACCTATGCCTCAAGAAGCAGTTTGCTAACTCTCTTTTCGTGGAATCTGCAAAGTGATATTTGGCAGCCTATTTGGGGCCCATTGTGAAAAAGGAAATATCCTCAGATAATTACTAGAGAGAAGCTTTCTGAGAGATTGCTTTCTGATGTGTGACTTCATCTCACAGAGTTACGACAGTGGTTTTTGGAACCGTTTCTTAGGACTGTTTCCGTGGATTCCGAGAAGTGATATTTCAGATGGCTTTGAAGAATAGAAGGAGAAAAGAAATATCCTCCAAGAAAAAGCGGAATCAAACATTCTGAGAACCTGCTTTGTGATATGTGAATTCATTTCACAGTGTTATATCACCCTTTCTCGGGGGAGTTTCCTAGCACTCATTTGAGGAATCTCAGATGTGATGTCTTGGATATCGTGGAACCGCATGGTGAATAAGGAACTATCCTCGGAGAAACCTGCAGAGAAGCCTTCTCAGAAACTTCTTTGTTGTGGGTGAATTCAGCCCACAGATGTCCATCATTGTTTTAACTGAGAAGCTCGCTAGCAGAGTTTTCGCAGACTCTGCAATAGGACACACGGTGTCGCTCCGAGACCACAAATAACCTCGTCTTACTAAAGAGAGAAGCTTTCTGAAAACCGCTTTGTGATGTGTGAATTCAACTCACTAAATTCCAGCTGTATTTCGTGGGGCCGTGGCCTAGCCCTATTTGTGTGGAATCTGAGAAGAGATATTCCAGAACCCTTTGAAAACAATGGGGTCAATGGAAATATCTTCCAATAAAAATGAGAAAGAAGCTTTCTGAGAAACTTCTTTGTGATCTGTGAATTCTTCTCACAGAGTTACATCTAAGGCCTCATGAAACAGTTTGCTACCTCACTTTTCGTGGAATCTGCAACGAGATATTTGGGAGTCCATTGGGGCCCATTGTGACAAAGGAAATATCCTCAGATAATAACTAGAGAAAAGCTTTCTGAGAGATTTCTTTCTGATGTGTGACTTCAGCACACAGAGTTCCACCCTTCCCTTCTTGGAACAGTTTGCTAACACTGTTGTCGTGGATACTGCAAAGTGATATTTGGGAGCTCATTGAGGGCTATGGTGAAAAAGGAAATCTCTTCAGATAAACACTGGAAAGAAGCCTTCTGGAAAAATTCACTTCGATGTATGAATGCAACTCACAGAGTTACACGTTTCTCTTCAGTGATCAGTTTGCTAACATAGTTTTCTGGAAATCTCCCTCGGGATATTTCTTAGTGCAAAGAAGCTAACGGTGTCAAAAGAAATATCCTCATATGAAAACTAGAAAGAAGCTTTCTTAGAAACTTCTTGGTGATGTGTGAATTCATCTCACAGAGTTACACTTATGTTTCATGGAGGAGGCCATTAACACTGTCTTTCAGTAATCAGAGAAGGGCTACTTTGGATCGCATTGAGGCCGACGCTGATAAAGGAAATATCATCAGTTAAAAACGAGAAAGAAGCTTTCTGAGAAACTTCTTTGTGATCTGTGATTTCATCTCACAGAATTACAACTTATTGCTCAGAACAAGTTTGCTAACACTGTTTTCGTGGAATCTGCAAAGTCATATTTGGGAGCTAATAGAGGCCCATGGTGAAAAAGGAAATATCTCCGGATAATAACTAGAGAGAAGGTTTCTGAGAGATTGCTTTCTGATATGTGACTTCATCACACAGAGTTCCACCCTTCCCTTCTTGGAACAGTTTGGTAACACTGTTCTCGTGGATGCAGCAAAGTGATATTTGGGAGCTCATTGAGGGCTAGGGTGAAAAAGGAAATATCCTCAGACAGAAACTGGAAAGAACCCTTTTGAGAAACTGCATTGTGATATGTGAATGAAACTCACAGAGTTACAAGTTTCCCTTCAGTGATGAGTTTGCTATCACAGTTTCCTTGAAATCTGCAATGGGATTCTTCTTAGCGCAGTGAAGCTCACGGTGACAAACGAAATATCCTCAGAGGAAAACTAGAAAGAAGCTTTCGTACAAACTTCTTGGTGATGTGTGAATTCGTCTCACAGAGTTACACTTAAGTTTCATGGAGCAGGCCATTAACACTGTCTTTCAGGAATCTGAGAAGGGGTAATTTGGATCGCAATGAGGCCTACAATGATAAAGGAGATATCATCAGTTAAAAACGAGATAGAAGCTTTCTGAGAAACTGCTTTGTGATCTGTGAATTCGTCTCACAGGTTTACAACTTATTGCTCAGAACAAGTTTGCTAACACTCTTTTCGTGGAATCTGAAAAGTCATATTTGGGAGCCCATAGAGGCCCATGGTGAAAAAAGAAATATCCTGAGATCATAACTGGAGAGAAGTTTTCTGAGAGATTGCTTTCTGATGTGTAGACTTCATCACACAGAGTTCCACCGTTCCCTTCTTGGAACAGTTTGCTAACACTGTTCTCGTGGATTCAGCAAAGTAATATTGGGGAGTTCATTGAGGGCTAGGGTGAAAAAGGAAATATCCTCAGACGGAAAGTGGAAAGAACCCTTCTGAGAAACTGCATTGTGATGTGTGAATGTAACTCACAGAGTTACAAGTTTCTCTTCAGTGATGAGTTTGCTATCACAGTTTCCTTGAAATCTGCACTGGGATACTTCTTAGCGCAGAGAAGCTCACGGTGACTAAGGAAAATCCTCAGAAGAAAACTAGAAAGAAGTTTCTTAGAAACTTCTTGGTGATGTGTGAATTCATCTCCCAGAGTTACACTTATGTTTCGTTGATCAGGCCATTGACACTGTCTTTCAGGAATCTGAGAAGGGCGACTTTTGTTCGCTTTGAGGCCTACGCTGATAAAGGAAATATCATCAGTTAAAAACGAGAAAGAAGCTTTCTGAGAAACTTCTTTGTGATCTGTGAATTCGTCTCACAGAGTTACAACTTATTGCTCAGAACAAGTTTGCTAACACTCTTTTCATGGAATCTGCAAAGTCATTTTTGGGAGCTAATAGAGGCCCTGGTGAAAACGGATATATCTTCGGATAATAACTAGAGAGAAGGTTTCTGAGAGATTGCTTTCTGATGTGTTACTTCATCACACAGAGTTCCACCCTTCCCTTCTTGGAACAGTTTGCTAACACTGTTCTCGTGGATTCAGCAAAGTGATATTTGGGAGCTCATTGAGTGCTACGGTGAAAAAGGAAATATCCTCAGACAGAAAGTGGAAAGAACCCTTTTGAGAAACTGCATTGTGATGTGTGAATGTAACTCACAGAGTTACAAGCTTCTGTTCAGTGATGAGTTTGCTACCACAGTTTCCTTGAAATCTGCAATGGGATACTTCAAAGCGCAGTGAAACTCACGGTGACAAAGGAAATATCCTCAGAAGAAACCTAGAAACAAGCTTTCTGAGAAACTTCTTGGTGATGTGTGAATTCATCTCACAGATTTACACTTATGTTTCATGGAGCAGGCCATTAACACTGTCTTTCAGGAATCTGAGAAGGTCTATTTTGGATCGTATTGAGGCCAAGGGTGATAAAGGAAATATCATCAGTTAAAAACGAGAAAGACGCTTTCTGAGAAACTTCTTTGTGATCTCTGAATTCGGCTCACAGAGTTAAAACTTACTGCCCGGAACAAGCTTGCTAACACTATTTTCGTGGAATCTGCAAAGTCATATTTGGGAGCCAATAGAGGCCCATGGTGAAAAAGGAAATATCTTCGGATAATGAGTAGAGAGAAGGTTTCTGAGAGATTGCTTTGTGCGGTGTGACTTCATCACACAGAGTTCCACCCTTCCCTTCCTGGAACAGTTTGCTAACACTGTTCTCGTGGATTCAGCAAAGTGATATTTGGGAGCTCATTGAGGGCTACGGAGAAAAAGGAAATATCCTCAGACAGAAAGTGGAAAGAACCCTTCTGAGAAACTGCATTGTGATATGTGAATGTAACTCACAGAGTTACAAGTTTCCCTTCAGTGATGAGTTTGCTATCACAGTTTCCTTGATACTGCAATGGGATACTTCTTAGCGCAGAGAACCTAACGGTGACAAAGGAAATATCCTCAGAAGAAACCTGGAAAGAAGCTTTCTTAGAAACTTCTTGGTGATGTGTGAATTCATCTCACAGAGTTACCCTTATGTTTCATGGATCAGGCCATTAACACTGTCTTTCAGGAATCTGAGAAGGTCTATTTTGGATCGTATTGAGGCCAAGGGTGATAAAGGAAATATCATCAGTTAAAAACGAGAAAGACGCTTTCTGAGAAACTTCTTTGTGATCTCTGAATTCGTCTCACAGAGTTAAAACTTACTGCCCGCAACAAGTTTGCTAACACTATTTTCGTGGAATCTGCAAAGTCATATTTGGGAGCCAATAGAGGCCCATGGTGAAAAAGGAAATATCTTCGGATAATAACTAGAGAGAAGGTTTCTGAGAGATTGCTTTGTGTGGTGTGACTTCATCAAACAGAGTTCCACCCTTCCCTTCTTCGAACAGTTTGCTAACACTGTTCTCGTGGATTCAGCAAAGTGATATTTGGGAGCTCATTGAGGGCTACGGTGAAAAAGGAAATATCCTCAGACAGAAAGTGGAAAGAACCCTTCTGAGAAACTGTATTGTGATGTGTGAATGTAACTCACAGAGTTACAAGCTTCTGTTCAGTGTTGAGTTTGCTACCACAGTTTCCTTGACATCTGCAATGGGATACTTCAAAGCGCAGTGAAACTCACGGTGACAAAGGAAATATCCTCAGAAGAAAACTAGAAAGAAGCTTTCTGAGAAACTTCTTGGTGATGTGTGAATTCATCTCACAGAGTTACACTTATGTTTCATGGAGCAGGGCATTAACACTGTTTTTCAGGAATCTGAAAAAGGCTACTTTGGATCGCATTGAGGCCTCAGCTGATAAAAGAAATATCATCAGTTAAAAAGGAGAAAGAAGCTTTCTGAGAAACTTCTTTCTGATCTGTGAATTCGTCTCACAGAGTTACAACTTATTGCTCAGAACAAGTTTGCTAACACTCTTTTTGCGGAATCTGCAAAGTCATATTTGGGAGCCAATAGACGCCCATTCTGAAAAAGGAAATATCCTGCGATATTAACTAGAGAGAAGGTTTCTGAGAGATTGCTTTCTGATTTGTGACTTCATCACACAGAGTTCCACCCTTCCCTTCTTGGAACAGTTTGCTAACACTGTTTTTGTGGATTCAGCAAAGTGATATTTGGGAGCTCATTGAGGGCTATGGTGAAACAGGAAATATCCTCAGACAGAAACTGGAAAGAACCCTTCTGAGAAACTGCATTGTCATGTGCGAATGTAACTCACAGAGTTACAAGTTTCTCTTCAGTGATGAGTTTGCAATCACAGTCTCCTTGAAATCTGCAATGGGATACTTCTTAGCGCAGTGAAGCTCACTTTGACTAATGAAATATCCTCAGAAGAAAACTAGAAAGACGCTTTTTTAGAAACTTCTTGGTGATGTGTGAATTCATCTCACAGAGCTACACTTATGTTTCATGGAGCAGGCCATTAACACCATCTTTCAGGCATCTGAGAAGGGCTAGTATGGATCGCATTAAGGCCTAGGCTGAGAAAGGAAATATCATCAGTTAAAAACGAGAAGGAAGCTTTCTGAGAAACTGCTTTTTGATCTGTGAGTTCGTGTCACAGAGTTACAACTTTTTGCTCAGAACAAGTTTGCTAACACTCTTTTCGTGGAATCTACAAAGTCATATTTGGGAGCCAATAGAGGCCCATGGTGAAAAAGGAAATATCCTGGGATAATAACTAGAGAGAAGGTTTCTGAGAGATTGCTTTCTGATGTGTGACTTCACCACACGGAGTTCCACCCTTCCCTTCTTGGAACAGTTTGCTAACAATGTTCTCGGGAATTCAGCAAAGTGATATTTGGGGGCTCATTGAGGGCTATGGTGAAACAGGAAATATCCTCAGACAGAAAGTGGAAAGAACCCTTCTGAGAAACTGCATTGTGATGTGTGAATGTAACTCACAGAGTTACAAGTTTCCCTTCAGTGATGAGTTTGCTATCACAGTTTCCTTGAAATCTGCAATGGGATACTTCTTAGCGCAGAGAACCTAACGGTGACAAAGGAAATATCCTCAGAAGAAAACTAGAAAGAAGCTTTCTTAGAAATTTCTTGGTGATGTGTGAATTCATCTCCCAGAGTTACATTTATGTTTCTTGGATCAGGCCATTAACACTGTCTTTCAGGAGTCTGAGAAGGGCTACTTTGGATCGCATTGAGGCCTACGCTGATAAAGGAAATATCATCAGTTAAAAACGAGAAAGAAGCTTTCTGAGAAACTGCTTTGTGATCTGTGAATTCGTCTCAAAGAGTTACAAATTATTGCTCAGAAAAAGTTTGCTAACACTCTTTTCGTGCAATCTGCAAAGTCATATTTGGGAGCCAATAGAGGTCCACGGTGAAAAAGGAAATATCCAGCGAAAATAACTAGAGAGAATGTTTCTGAGAGATTGCTTTCTGATGTGTGACTTCATCACACAGAATTCCACCCTTCCCTTCTTGGAAAAGTTTGCTCACACTGTTCTCGTGGATTCAGCAAAGTGATATTTGGGAGCTCATTGAGGGCTACGGTGAAAAAGGAAATATCCTCAGACAGAAACTGGAAAGAACCCTTCTGAGAAACTGTACTGTGATGTGTGATTGTAACTCACAGAGTTACAAGTTTCTCTTCAGTGATGAGTTTGCTATCACAGTTTCCTTGAAATCTGCAATGGGATACATTTTAGTGCAGTGAAGCTCACGGTGACAAAGGAAATATCCTTAGAAGAAAACTAGAAAGAAGCTTTCTTAGAAACTTCTTCTTGATGCGTGAATTCATCTCACAGAGTTACACTTATGTTTCATGGAGCAGGCCATTAACACTCTCTTTCCCGAAAGAGAGAAGGGATACTTTGGATCGCATTGAGGCCTACCCTGATAAAGGAAATATCATCACTTAAAAACGAGAAAGAAGTTTTCTGAGAAACTTCTTTGTGATCTGTGAATTCGTCTCACAGAGTTACAACTTATCCCTCAGAACAAGTTTGCTAACATTCTTTTCGTGGAATCTGCCAAGTGATATTGGGGAGCCAATAGAGGCCCATGGTGAAAATGGAAATATCCTTTGATAATAACTAGAGAGAAGCTTTCTGAGGGATTGCTTTCTGATGTGACTTCATCACACAGAGTTCCATCCTTCCCTTCTTGGAACAGTTTGCTAACAATATTCTCGTGGATTCAGCAAAGTGATATTTGGGAGCTCATTGAGGGCTATGGTGAAAAAGGAAATATCCTCAGACAGAAACTGGAAAGAACCCTTCTGAGAAACTGCATTGTGATGTGTGAATGTAACTCACAGAGTTACAAGTTTCTCTTCCCTGATGAGTTTGCTATCACAGTTTCCTTGAAATCTGCAATGGGATACTTTTTAGTGCAGTGAAGCTCACAGTGACAAAGGAAATATCCTTAGAAGAAAACTAGAAAGAAGCTTTCTTAGAAACTTCTTGTTGATGTGTTAATTCATCTCACAGAGTTACCCTTATGTTTCATGGAGCAGGCCATTAAAACTGTCTTTCAGGAATCTGAGAAGGGCTACTTTGGATCGCATTGAGGCCTCAGCTGATAAAAGAATATCATCAGTTAAAAAGGAGAAATAAGCTTTCTGAGAAACTGCTTTCTGATCTGTGAATTCGTCTCACAGAGTTACAACTTATTGCTCAGAACAAGTTTGCTAACACTCTTTTTGCGGAATCTGCAAAGTCATATTTGGGAGCCAATAGACGCCCATTCTGAAAAAGGAAATATCCTGCGATATTAACTAGAAAGAAGGTTTCTGAGAGATTGCTTTCTGATTTGTGACCATCACACAGAGTTCCACCCTTCCCTTCTTGGAACAGTTTGCTAACACTGTTCTTGTGGATTCAGCAAAGTGATATTTGGGAGCTCATTGAGGTCTATGGTGAAACAGGAAATATCCTCAGACAGAAACTGGAAAGAACCCTTCTGAGAAACTGCATTGTCATGTGCGAATGTAACTCACAGAGTTACAAGTTTCTCTTCAGTGATGAGTTTGCAATCACAGTCTCCTTGAAATCTGCAATGGGATACTTCTTAGCGCAGTGAAGCTCACTTTGACTAAGGAAATATCCTCAGAAGAAAACTAGAAAGACGCTTTTTCAGAAACTTCTTGGTGATGTGTGAATTCATCTCACAGAGCTACACTTATGTTTCATGGAGCAGGCCATTAACACCATCTTTCAGGCATCTGAGAAGGGCTAGTATGGATCGCATTAAGGCCTAGGCTGAGAAAGGAAATATCATCAGTTAAAAACGAGAAGGAAGCTTTCTGAGAAACTGCTTTTTGATCTGTGAGTTCGTGTCACAGAGTTACAACTTTTTGTTCAGAACAAGTTTGTTAACACTCTTTTCGTGGAATCTGCAAAGTCATATTTGGGAGCCAATAGAGGCCCATGGTGAAAAAGGAAATATCCTGCAATAATAACTAGAGAGAAGGTTTCTGAGAGATTGCTTTCTGATGTGTGACTTCACCACACGGAGTTCCACCCTTCCCTTCTTGGTACAGTTTGCTAACACTGTTCTCGGGAATTCAGCAAAGTGATATTTGGGGGCTCATTGAGGGCTATGGTGAAAAAGGAAATATCCTCCCACAGGAACTGGAAAGAACGCTTCTGAGAAACTGCATTGTGATATGTGAATGTAGCTCACACAGTTACAAGTTTCTCTTCAGTGATGAGTTTGCTATCACAGTTTCCTTGAAATCTGCAATGGGATACTCCTTAGTGCAGTGAAGCTCACGGTGACAAAGGAATTATCCTCAGAAGAACACATGAAAGAAGCTTTCTTAGAAACTTTTTGGTGATGTGTGAATTCATCTCACAGAGCTACACTTATGTTTCCTGGAGCAGGCCATTAACACTGTCTTTCAGGAATCTGAGAAGGGTTACTTTGGATCACATTGAGGCCTATGCTGATTAAGGAAATATCATGAGTTGAAAACGAGAAGGAAGCTTTCTGAGAAATTGCTTTTGGATCTGTGAATTCGTCTCACAGAGTTATAACTTATTGCTCAGAACAAGTTTGCTTACACTCTTTTCGTGGAATCTGCAAAGTCATATTTGGGAGCCAACAGAGGCCCATGGTGAAAAAGGAAATATCCTGTGATAATAACTAGAGAGCAGGTGTCTGAGAGATTGCTTTCTGATGTGTGACTTCATCACACAGAGTTCCACCCTTCCCTTCTTGGAACAGTTTGCTAACACTGTTCTCCTGAATTCAGCAAAGTGATATTTGGGAGCTCATTGAGGGCTGTGGTAAAAAAGGAAATATCCACAGACAGAAACTGGAAAGAACCCTTCTGAGTAACTGCATTGTGATGTGTGAATGTAACTCACAGAGTTAGAGTTTTCTCTTCAGTGATGAGTTTGCTATCACAATTTCCTTGAAACCTGCAATGGGATACTTCTTACAGCACTGAAGCTCATGGTGACAAACGAAATATCCTCAGAAGAAAACTAGAAAGAAGCTTTCATAGAAACTTCTTGGTGATGTGTGAATTCATCTCACAGAGTTACACTTATGTTTCATGGATGAGGCAACTAACACTGTCTTTCAGGAATTCGAGAAGGGCTACTTTGGATCGCATTGAGGCCTAAGTTGATAAAGGAAATATGATCAGTTAAAAACGAGAAAGAAGCTTTCTGAGAAATTTCTTTGTGATCTGTGAATTCGTTTCACTGAGTTACAACCTATTGCTCAGAACAAGTTTACTAACACTCTTTTTGTGGAATCTGCAAAGTCATATTTGGGAGCCAATAGAGGCCCATTACGAAAAAGGAAATATCCTGCGATAATAACTAGAGAGAAGCTTTCTGAGAGATTCCTTTCTGATGTGTGACTTCATCACACAGAGTTCCACCTTTCCCTTCTTGGAACAATATGCTAACACTGCTCTCGTGCATTCATCAAAGTGATATTTGGGAGCCCATTGAGGGCTATGGTGAAAAAGGAAATATCCTCAGACAGAAACTGGAAAGAACCCTTCTGAGAAACTGCATTGTGATGTGTGAATGTAACTCACAGAGTTGGAAGTTTCTCTTCAGTGATGAGTTTGCTATCAGAGTTTCCATTAAATCTTCATTGGGATATTTCTTAGTGCAGTGTAGCTCACGGTGGTTGACAAAGGAAATATCACCAGTTAAAAAGGAGAAAGATGGTTTCTGAGAAAATTCTTTGTCATGTGTGAATTCATCTCACAGAGTTACACTTTTATTTCTTGAAGAAGGCCATTATCAATGTCTTTCAGGAATCTGAGAAGGGCTGCTTTTGATCGCATTGGGTCATACGCTGATAAAGGAAATATCATTAGTTACAAACGGGTAAGAAGTTTTCTGAGAAACTTCTTTGTGATCTGTGAATTCATCTCACAGATTTACAACTTAATCCTCAGGAACAAGTTTGCTAACACTCTTTTCGTGGAATCTTGCAAGGTGATATTGGGGAGCCAGTAGAGGCCCAGGGTGAAAAAGGAAATATCCTCAGATAATAACCAGAGAGAAGCTTTCTGAGAGATTGCTTTCTGATGTGTGACTTCATCACACAGAGTTCCACCCTTCCCTTCTTGGAACACTTTTCTAACACTGTTCTCGTGGATCCAGCAAAGTGATATTTGGGAGCTCATTGAGGGCTATGGTTAAAAAGGAAATATCCTCAGACAGAAACTGGAAAGAACCCTTCTGAGAAAGTGCATTGTGATGTGTGAATGTAACTCACAGAGTTACAAGTTTCTCTTCAGTGATGAGTTTGCTATCACAGTTTCCTTGAAATCTGCAATGGGATATTTCTCAGCACAGTGAAACTCATGGTGACAAAGGAAATATCCTCAGAAGAAAACTAGAAAGACGCTTTCTTAGAAACTTCTTGGTAATATGTGAATTCATCTCACTGAGTTACACTTATGTTTCATGGAGCAGGCCATTAACACTGTCTTTCAGGAATCTGACAAGGGCTACTTTGGATCGCATTGATGCCTACGCTGATAAAGGAAATGTCATCAGTTAAAAACGAGAAAGAAGCTTTCTCAGATACTTCTTTGTGATCTGTGAATTCGTCTCACAGAGTTACAACTTGTTGCTCAGAACAAGTTTGCTAACACTCTTTTCGTGGAATCTGCAAAGTGATATTTGGGAGCCAATGTAGGCCCATCGTGAAAAAGGAAATATCCTCAGATAATAGCTAGAGAGAAGGTTTCTGAGAGATTGCTTTCTGATGTGTGACATCATCACACAGAGTTCCACCCTTCCCTTCTTGGAACAGTTTCTAACACTGTTCTCATGGATTCAGCAAAGTGATATTTGGGAGCGCATTGAGGGCTATGGTGAAAAAGGAAATATCCTCAGACAGAAACTGGAAAGAACCCTTCTGAGAAACTGCATTCTGATGTGTGAATGCAACTCACAGAGTTACAAGTTTCTCTTCAGTGATGAGTTTGCTATCACAGTTTCCTTGAAATCTGCAATGGGATACTTAGCGCAGTGAAGCTCACGATGGGTGAAAAAATAAATATCCTCAGAAGAAAACTAGAAAGAAGCTTAGTAGAAACTTCTTGGTGATGTGTGAATTCATCTCACAGAGTTGCACTTATGTTTCAGGGCGCAGGCCATTAACACTGTCTTTCAGGAATCAGAGAAGTGCTGCTTTCGATCGCATTGAGGCCTACGCTGACAAAGGAAATATCATCAGTTAAAAACGAGAAAGAAGCTTTCTGAGAAACTTCTTTGTGGTCTGTGAATTCGTCTCACAGAGTTACAACTTATTCCTCAGGAACAAGTTTGCTAACACTCTTTTCGTGGAATCTTGCAAAGTGATATTGGGGAGCCAAGAGAGGCCCAGGGTAAAAAAGGAAATAGCCTCAGATTATAACCAGAGAGAAGCTTTCTGAGAGATTGCTTTCTGATGTGTGACTTCATCACACAGAGTTCCACCCTTCCCTTCTTGGAACAGTTTGCTAACACTGTTCTCGTGGATTCAGCAAAGTGATATGTGGGAGCGCATTGAGGGGTACGGTGAAAAAGGAAATATCCTCAGACAGAAACTGGAAAGAACCCTTCTGAGAAACTGCATTGTGATGTGTGAATGTAACTCAGAGAGTTATAAGTTTCTCTTCAGTAATGAGTTTGCTATCACATTTTCTGTGAAATCTGCATTGGGATATTTCTTAGAGCAATGAAGCTCACATTGGTTGACAAAGGAAATATCATCAGTTAAAAACGAGAAAGAAGCTTTCTGAGAAACTTCTTTGTGATGTGTGAATTCATCTCACAGAGTTACACTTATATTTCGGGGAGCAGTCCATTGACACTGTGTCTGAGGAAACTGAAAAGGGCTTCTTTGGATCGCATTGAGGTCTATGCTGGGAAGGAAATATCATCATTTCAAAACGTGAAGGAAGCTTTCTGAGAAACTTCTTTGTGATCTGTGAATTCATCTCACAGAGGTACAACTTAGACTTCAGGAAGCAGTTGGCTAACACTCTTTTCGTGGAATCTGCAAAGTGATATTTGGGAGCCCCTAGGGGCCCATGGTGAAAAAGAAATATCCTCAAATAATAAGTAGAAAGAACATTTCTGAGAGATTGCATTCTCATGTGTGACTTCATCACACAGAGTTACACCCTTCCCTTCTTGGAACAGTTTGCTAACACTGTTGTCGTGCATTCTGCAATGTGATATTTGGGAGCTCATTGAGGGCTATGGTGAAAAAGAAAATATCCTCAGATCAAAACTAGAAAGAAGGCTTCTGAGAAACTGCATTGCTATCTGTGAATGCAACTCACAGTGTTACACGTTTCTCTTCATTGATCAGTTTGCTAACTCATTTTCTGTATATCTGTAATTGGATACTTCGTAGCGCAATGAAGCTTACTGTGACAAAGGAAATATCCTCCTATGAAAACTAGAAGGAAGCTTTCTTAGAAACTTCTTGGTGATGTGTGAATTCATCTCACAGAGTTACACTTATGTTTCCTGAAGCAGTCCATTAACAATGCCTTTGAGGAACCTGAAAAAGGCTTCTTTGGATCGCTTTGAGGTCTACGCTGAGAAAGGATATATCATCAGTTCAAAACTTGAAGGAAGCTTTATGAGAAACTTCTTTGTGTTCTGATAATTCATCTCACAGAGGTACAGCTTAGACTTCAGGAAGCAGTTTGCTAACACTCTTTTCGTGAAATCTGCAAAGTGATATTTGGGAGCCCATAGGGGCACTCGGTGAAAAAGAAATATCCTCATATAATAAATAGAGAGAAGCTTTCTGATACATTGCTTTCTGATGTGTGACCTCCTCACGCAGAGGTCCACACTTCCCTTCTTGGAACAGTTTGCTAACACTGTTGTCGTGGATTCTACAATGTGATATTTCGGAGCTCATTGAGGGCTATGGTGAAAAAGGAAATATCCTCAGATCAAAACTGGAAAGAAGCCTTCTGAGAAACTGCATTGCAATGTGTGAATGCAACTCACAGCTTTACACTTTTCTCTTCAGTGATCAGTTTGCTAACACAGTTTTCTGGAAATCTGCAATGGGATACATCTTAGCGCAATGAAGCTTACTGTGACAAAGGACATGTCCTCCGATGAAAACTGGAAAGAAGCTTTCTTAGAAACATCTTGGTGATGTGTGACTTCATCACACAGAGTTCCACCCTTCCCTTCTTGGAACAGTTTGCGAACACTGTTGTCGTGGATTCTGCAATGTGATATTTGGGAGCTCAATGAGGGCTATGGTGAAAAAGGGATACACTCAGATCAAAACTGGAAAGAAGCCTTCTGCGAAACTGCACTGCTATGTGTGAATGCAACTCACAGAGTTACACGTTTCTCTTCAGTGATCAGTTTGCTAACACAGTTTTCTGGAAATCTGCAATAGGATACTTCTTAGCGCAATCAAACTTACCGTGACAAAGGATGTATCCTCCGATGAAAACTAGAAAGAAGCTTTCTTTGAAACTCCTGGGTGATGTGTGATTTCATCTCCCAGAGTAACACTTATGTTTCGTGGAGCAGTCCATTAACACTGTCTTTGAGGAAACTGAAAAGGGCTTCTTTGGATCGCATTGAGGTCTACGCTGGGAAAGGAAATATCATCATTTCAATACGTGAAGGAAGCTTTCTGAGAAAATTCTTTGTGATCTGTGAATTCATCTCACAGAGGTACAGCTTAGACTTCAGAAAGCAGTTTGCTAACACTCTTTTCGTGGAATCTGCAAGGTGATATTTGAGAGCCCATAGGGGCCCATGGTGAAAAAGAAATATCCTCACCTAATAACTAGAAAGAAGCTTTCTCAGAGATTGCCTTCTGATGTGTGACTTCATCACGCAGAGTTCCACCCTTCCCTTCTTGGAACAGTTTGCTAACACTGTTGTGGTTTATTCTGCAATGTGATATTTGAGAGCTCATTGAGGTCTATGGTGAAAAAGGAAATATCCTCAGATCAAAACTGGAAAGAAGCCTTCTGAGAAACGGCATTGCAATGTGTGAATGCAACTCACAGTGTTTCACGTTTCTCTTCAGTGTTCAGTTTGCTAACACAGTTTTCTGGAAAACTGCATTGGGATACGTCTTAGAGCAATGAAGCTTCTTGGGAAAAGGACATATCCTCCGATGAAAATTAGAAAGAAACTTTCTTAGAAACATCTTGGTGATGTGTGAATTCATCTCACTGAGTTACACTTATGTTTCATGGAGCAGTCCATTAACATTGTCTTTGAGGTACCTGAAAAGGGCTTCTGTGGATCACATTGAGGCCTACGCTGAGAAAGAAAATATCATCAGTTCAAAACGTGAAACAAGCTTTATGAGAAACTTCTTTTTGATCTGTGAATTCATCTCACAGAGGTACGGCTTAGACTTCAGAAAGCAGTTTGCTAACACTCTTTTCGTGGAATCTGCAAAGTGATATTTGAGAGCCCACAGGGGCCCATGGTGAAAAAGAAATACCTCACATAATAACTAGAGAGATGCTTTCTGAGAGATTGCTTTCTGATGTGTGACTTCATCACACAGAGTTCCACCCTTCCCTTCTTGGAACAGTTTGCTAACACTGTTGTCGTGGATTCTGCAAAGTGATATTTGGAGCTCAATGATGGCTATGGTGAAAAAGGAGATATCCTCAGATCAAAACTGGAAAGAAGCCTTCTGAGAAACTGCATTGCTATGTGTGAATGCTACTCACAGAGTTACACGTTTCTCTTCAGTGATCAGTTTGCTAACACAGTTTTCTGGAAATCTGCAATGGGATACTTCTTAGCGCAATGACGCTTACTGTGACAAAGGAAATATCCTCCGATGAAAACTAGAAAGAAGCTTTTCTAGAAACTCCTGGGTGATGTGTGACTTCATCACACAGAGTTCCACCCTTCCCTTCTTGTGACAGTTTGCTAACACTGTTGTCGTGGATTCTGCAATGTGATATTTGGTAGCTCAATGAGGGCTATGGTGAAAAAGGAGATATTCTCAGATCAAAACTGGAAAGAAGCCTTCTGAGAAACTGCATTGCTATGTGTGAATGCAACTCACAGATTTCCACGTTTCTCTTCAGTGATCAGTTTGCTAACACAGTTTTCTGGAAATCTGCAGTGGGATACTTCTTAGCGCAATGAAGCTTACTCTGACAAAGGAAATATTCTCCGATGAAAACTAGAAAGAAGCTTTCTTAGAAACATCTTGGTGATGTGTGAATTCATCTCACAGATTTACACTTATGTTTCGTGGAGCAGTCCATTAACACTGTGTTTGAGGAACCAGAAGAGGGCTTCTGTGTATCGCATTGAGGCCTACGCTGAGAAAGGAAATATCATCAGTTCAAAACGTGAAAGAAGCTTTATGAGAAACTTCTTAGTGATCTGTGAATTCATCTCACAGAGGTACAGCTTAGACCTCAGGAAGCAGTTTGGTAACACTCTTTTCGTGGAATCTGCAAAGTGATATTTGGGAGCCCATAGGGGCCCATGGTGAAAAAGAAATATCCTCACATAATAACTAGACAGAGGCCGGGCGCGGTGGCTCAAGCCTGTAATCCCAGCACTTTGGGAGGCCGAGACGGGTGGATCACGAGGTCAGGAGATCGAGACCATCCTGGCCAATACGGTGAAACCCCGTCTCTACAAAAAATAAAAAAAACTAGCGGGAGCCTGGTGTGCGGGCGCCTGTAGTCCAGCTACTTGGGAGGCTGAGGCAGGAGAATGGCATGAACCCAGGAGGCGGAGCTGCAGTGAGCTGAGATCTGGCCACTGCACTCCAGCCTGGGCGACAGAGCGAGACTCTGTCTCAAAAAAAAAAACAAAAAAAAAAAAAAAAAAAAAAAAAAAAAAAAAAATAAATAACTAGACAGAACCTTTCAGAGAGATTGGTTTCTGATGTGTGACCTCATCACACAGGGTTCCACCCTTCCCTTCTTGGATCAGTTTGCTAACACTGTTGTCGTGGATTTTGCAATGTGATATTTGGGAGCTCTTTAAGGCCTATGGTGAAAAAGGAAATATCCTCAGATCAAAACTGGAAAGAAGCCTTCTGAGAAACTGCATTGCTATGTGTGAATGAAACTCACAGAGATACACGTTTCTCTTCAGTGATCAGTTTGCAAACACAGTTTTGTGGAAATCTGCAATGGGATAATTCAAAGCGAAATGAGGCTTACTGTGACAAAGGAAATATCCACCGATGAAAACTAGAAAGAAGCTTTCTGAGAAACTTCTTTGTGATCTGTGAATTCATCTCACAGAGGTACAGCATAGACTTCAGGAAGCTGTTTGATAACACTCTTTCCCGGGATCTGCAAAGTGATATTTCGGAGCCCGTAGGGGCCCATGGTGAAAAAGATATATCCTCACATAATATATAGAGAGGAGCTTTCTGAGAGATTGCTTTCTGATGTGTGACTTCATCACACAGAGTTCCCCCTTCACTTCTTGGAACAGTTTGCTAACACTGTTGTGGATTCTGCAATGTGATATTTGGGAGCTCATTGAGGGCTATAGTGAAAAAGGAGATATGCTCAGATCAAAACTGGAAAGAAACCTTCTGAGAAACTGCATTGCGATGTGTGAATGCAACTGATAGAGTTACACTTTTCTCTTCAGTGATCAGTTTGCTAACACAGTTTTCTGGAAATCTGCAATGGGATACTTCTTATCGCAATGAAGCTTACGGTGACAAAGGAAATATCCTCAGATGAAAACTAGAAAGAAGCTTTCGTAGAAACTCCTTGGTGATGGGTGAATTCATCTCACAGAGTTACACTTATGTTTCGTGGAGCAGTCCATTAACACTGTCTCTGAGGAACCTTCAAAGGGCTTCTTTGGATCACATTGAGGCCTACTCTGGGAAAGGAAATACCATCAGTTCAAAACGTGAGAGAAGCCGTCTGAGAAACTTCTTTGTGATCTGTGAATTCATATCACAGAGATAGAGCTTAGAATTCAGGAAGCAGTTTGCTAACACTCTTTTCGTGGAGTCTGCAAAGTGATATTTGGGAGCCCATACGGGCCCATGGTGAAAAAGAAATATCCTCACATAATAACTAGAGAGAAGCTTTCTGAGAGATTGCTTTCTGGTGTGTGACTTCATCACACCGAGTTACACCCTTCACTTCTTGGAACAGTTTGCTAACACTTTTGTCGTGGATTCTGCAATGGTATATTTGGGAGCTCATTGAGGGCTGTGGTGTAAAAGGAGATATCCTCAGATGAACACTGGAATGAAGACTTCTGAGAAACTGCATTGCAATGTGTGAATGCAACTCACAGAGTTACACGTTTCTCTTCAGTGATCAGTTTGCTAACACCGTTTTCTGGAAATCTGCAATGGGATTCTTTTTAGCGCTATGCAGCTGACGGTGACAAAGTTAATATCCTCAGATCAAAAACTGTAAGAAGCTTTCTGATAAATTGCTTTCTGATGTGTGACTTCATCTCTCAGAGTTGCACCACGATTTGTTGGAGCCGTTTCCTAGGACTATTTCCGTGAATTCCGAGAAGTGATATTTCGGATGCTTTTGCAGAATAGAAGGACAAAGGAAATATCCTCCGAGAAAAAGCGGAATGAAGCTTTCTGAGAAACTGCTTTGTGATGTGTGAATTCATTTCACAGTGTTACACCAACCTTTCTTGGGGGAGTTTGGTAGCACTCATTTTGTGCAATCTCAGAAGTGATGTCTTGGATATCGTTGAATCCCATGGTGAATAAGGAAGTATCCTCAGAGAAACCTGTAGAGAAGCCTTCTCAGAAACTTCTTTGTTGTGGGTGAATTAAGCCCACAGATGTCCATCATTGTTTTCACTGAGAAGCTTGCTAGCAGAGTTTTCGCAGAATCTGCAATAGGACACATGGTGGCGCTGTGAGACCACAAATAACCTCATCTTAAAAAAGAAAGCCGCTTTCTCAGAAACCGCCTTGTGATGTGTGAATTCAACCCATTGAGTTACAGCCCTATTTCGTGGGGCCGTTGCCTAGCCCTGTTTGTGTGGAATCTGAGAACTGATATTCCGGATCCCTTGGAAGACAAAGGGCCAATGGAAATATCCTCGGATAAAAATGAGAAAGAAGTTTTCTGAGAAACTTCTTTGTGATCTGTGAATTCATCCCACAGAGTTACAACGTAGTCCTCAGGAAGCAGTTTGCTAACACTCTTTTCGTGGAATCTGCAAAGTGATATTTGGGAGCCCATAGGGGCCCATTGTGAAAAAGAAATATCCTCACAAAGTAACTAGAAAGAACCTTTCTGAGAGATTGCTTTCTGATGTGTGACTTCATCACACAGAATTCCACACTTCCCTTTTTGGAGCAGTTTGCTAACACTGTTGTCGTGGATTTTGCAATGTGATATTTGGGAGCTCATTGAGGGCTATGGTGAAAAAGGATATATCCTCCGATCAAAACTGGAAAGAAGCCTTCTGAGAAACTGCATTGCAATCTGTGAACGCAACTCACAGAATTATGCGTTTCTCTTCAGTGATCAGTTTGCTAACACAGTTTTCTGGAAATCTGCAATGGGATACTTCTTAGCACAATGAAGCTTACTGTGACAAAGGACATATCCTCCGATGAAAACTAGAAAGAAGCTTTCTTAGAACCTCCTTGGTGATGTGTGAATTCATCTCACAGAGTTACACTTCTGTTTCGTGGAGCAGTCCATTAACACTGTCTTTGAGGAACCTGAAAAGGGCTTCTTTGGATCGCATTGAGGCCGATGCTGAGAAAGGCAATATCATCAGTTCAAAACGTGAAAGAAGCGTTCTGAGAAACTTCTTTGTGATCTGTGAATTCATATCACAGAGGTACAGCTTAGACCTCAGGAAGCAGGTTGCTAACACTCTTTTCGTGGAATCTGCAAAGTGATATTTGGGAGCCCATAGGGGCACTTGGTGAAAAAGAAATAACCTCACATAATAACTAGAGAGAAGCTTTCTGAGAGATTGCTTTCTGATGTGTGACTTCATCACACAGAGTTCCACCCTTCCCTTCTTGGAACAGTTTGCTAACACTGTTATCGTGGGTTCTGCAATGTGATATTTGGGAGCTCATTGAGGGCTACGGTGAAAAAGGAAATATCCTCAGATCAAAATTGGAAAGAAGCCTTCTGAGAAACTGCATTGTAATATGTGAAAGCTACTCACAGAGTTACAGGTTTCTCTTCAGTGATCAGTTTGCTAACACAGTTTTCTTGAAATCTGCAATGGGATACTTCTTAGAGCAATGAAGCTTTCTGTGACGTAGGACATATCCTGCGATGAAAACTAGAAAGAAACTTTCTTAGGAACTCCTTGGTGATGTGTGAATTCAACACACAGAGTTACACTTATATTTCATGGAGCAGTCCATTAACACCGTATGTGAGGAACCTGAAAAGGGCTTCCTTGTTCGCATGGAGGGCGATGCTGAGAAGGGAAATATCATCAGTACAAAACGTGAAAGAAGCCTTCTGAGAAACTTCTTTGTGATCTGTGAATTCATCTCACTGATGTACAGCTTAGACTTCTGGAAGCATTTTGTGAAGACTCTTTTCGTGGAATCTGCAAAGTGATATTTGGGAGCCCATAGGGCCCATGGTGAAAAAGAAATACCCCACATAATAACTAGACAGAACCTTCCTGAGAGAGTGCTTTCTGATGTGTGACTTCATCACACAGAGTTCCACCCTTCCCTTCTTGGAACAGTTTGCTAAGACTGTTGTCGTGGATTCAGCAACGTGATATTTGAGAGCTCATTGAGGGCTATGCTGAAAATGGAAATATCCTCAGATAAAAACTGGAAAGAAGCCTTCTGAGAAACTGCATTGCAGTGTGTGAATGCAACTCACAGAGTTACACATTTCTCTTCAGTGATCAGTTTGCTAGCACAGTTTTCTGAAAATCTGCGATAGGATAATTCTTTTTTTTTTTTTTTTTTTTTTTTGAGGCGGAGTCTCGCTCTGTCGCCCGGACTGGAGTGCAGTGGCCGGATCTCAGCTCACTGCAAGCTCCGCCTCCCGGGTTTACGCCATTCTCCTGCCTCAGCCTCCCGAGTAGCTGGGAATACAGGCGCCCGCCACCTCGCCCGGCTAGTTTTTGTATTTTTAGTAGAGAGGGGGTTTCACTGTGTTAGCCAGGATGGTCTCGATCTCCTGACCTTGTGATCCGCCCGTCTCGGCCTCCCTAAGTGCTGGGATTACAGGCTTGAGCCACCGCGCCCGGCCCAATAGGATAATTCTTAACGCAATGAAGCATTCTGTGACGAAGGGAATATCCTCCGATGAAAACTATAAAGAAGCTTTCTGAGAAACTTCTTGGTGATCAGTGAATTCATCTCACAGAGGTACAGCTTAGACCTCAGGAAGCAGTTTGCTAACCCTCTTTTCGTGGAATCTGCAAAGTGATATTTGGGAGCCCATTGGAGCCCATGGTGAAAAAGGAAATATCCTCAGATAATAACTAGAGAGAAGGTTTCTGAGAGATCGATTTGTCAAGTGTGACTTCATCACACAGAGTTCCACCCTTCCCTTCTTGGAACAGTTTGCTAACACTGTTGTCGTGGATTCTGCCAAGTGATATTTGGGAGCTTATTGAGGGCTATGGTGAAAAAGGATATATCCTCAGATCAAAACTGGAAAGAAGCCTTCTGAGAAACTGCATTGTAATGTGTGAATGCAACTCACAGGGTTACACGTTTCTCTTCAGTGATCAGTTTGTTAACACAGTGTTCTGGAAATCTCCAATGGGATACTTCTTAGCGCAATGAAGCTTACGGTGACAAAGGAAATATCCTCTGATGAAAACTAGACAGGAGATTTCTTAGAAATTTCTTGGTGATGTGTGAATTCATCTCACAGAGTTACACTTAAGTTTCGTGGAGCAGTCCACTAACACTATCTTTGAGGAATCTGAGAAGTGCTACTTTGGATCGCATTGAGGCCTACGTTGAGAAAGGAAATATCATCAGTTCAAAAAGTGAAAGAAGCTTTCTAGAAACTTCTTTGTGATCTGTGAATTCATCTCCTAGAGGTACAACTTCGTCTTCAGAAAGCAGTTTGCTAACACTCTTTTCGAGGAATCTGCAAAGTGATATTTGGGAGCCCTTTGGGGCCCATGGTGAGAAAGGAAATATCCTCAGATAATAAATATAGAGAAGCTATCTGAGAGACTGCTTTCTGATGTGTGACTTCATCACACAGAATTCCACCCTTCCCTTCTTGGAACAGTTTGCTAACAATGTTGTCGTGGATTCTGCAAAGTGATATTTGGGAGCTCAGTGAGGGCTACGGTGAAAAAGGAAATATCCTCAGATCAAAAGTAGAAAGAAGCCCTCGAAGAAATTACATTGTGATGTGTGAATGCAACTCACAGAGTTACACTTAAGTTTTGTGGAGCAGTCCATTAACACTGTCTTTGAGGAACCTGAGTAGGGGTACTTTGGATCACATTGAGGCCTACGCTGAGAAAGGAAATATCATCAGTTCAAAATGTGAAAGAAGCTTTCTGAGAAGCTTCTTTGTGACCTGTGAATTCATCTCACAGTGTTACAACTTTGTACTCCGGAAGCAGTTCGCTAACACTCTTTTCGTGAAATCTGTAAAGTGATATTTGGAAGCCCTTTGGGGCCCATGGTGAAAAAGGAAATATCCTCAGGTAATAACTAGAGAGAAGCTTTCTGAGAGATTGCTTTCTGATGTGTGACTTCATCACGCAGAGTTCCACCCTTCACTTCTTGGAAGAGTTTGCTAACACTGTTGTCATGGATTCTGCCAAGTGATATTTGGGAGCTCATTGAGGGCTATGGTGAAAAAGGAAATATCCTCAGATCAATACTGGAAAGAAGCCTTCTGAGAAAATGCATTGCGATGTGTGAATGCAACTCACAGAGTTACAGGTTTCTCTTCAGTGATCAGTTGGCTATCACAGTTTTCTAGAAATGTGCAATGGGATACTTCTTAGCGCAATGAAGCTTACGGTGACAAAGGAAATATCCTCAGTTGAAAATTAGAAAGACGCTTTCTTAGAAACTTCTTGGTGATGTGTGAATTCATCTCACAGAGTTACACTTAATTTTAGTGGAGCAGTCCATTAACCCGTCTTTGAGGAACCTGAGAAGGGCTACTTTGGATCGAATAGAGGCCTACGCTGAGAAAGGAAATATCATCACTTCAAAAACTGAAAGAAACTTTCTGAGAAACTTCTTTGTGATCTGTGAGTTCACCTAACACAGTTACAACTTAGTCTTCAGGAAGCAGTTTGCTAACACTTTTTTCGTGGAATCTGCAAAGTGATATTTGGGAGCCCTTTGGGGCCCATGGTGAAAAAGGAAATATCCTCAGATAATAACTAGAGAGATGCTTTCTGAGAGATTCCTTTCTGATGTGTGACTTCATCACACAGCTTCCACCCTTCCCTTCTTGGAACAGTTTGCTAACACTGCTGTCGTGGATTCTGCAAAGTGATATTTGGGAGCTCATTGAGGGCTATCGTGAAAAAGTAAATATACTCACCTCAAAACTGGAAAGAAGCCTTCTGAGAAACTGCACTGCGATGGGTGAATACAACTCACAGAGATACACTTTTCTCTTCAGTCGTCAGTTTGCTAACACAGTTTTCTTGAAAACTGCAATGGGATACTTCTTATTGCCATGAAGATTAATACCTTGTCAATGGAAACATCCTCAAATAAAAAGTAGAAGAAGATTTCTGAGAAACTTCTTTGTGATGTGTGAATTCATCTCACAGAGTTACACTTCTGTTTCCTGGAGCAGTCGATTAACACTGTCTTTGAGGATTCTGACAAGTGCTACTTTGGGTCTCATTGAGGCCTAAGCTTTGTGAGAAACTTCTGTGAGAGATGTGATTTCATCTCACAGAGTAACAACTTAGTCTTCATGAAGCAGTTTGCTGACATATTTTTCCTGGAATCTGCAAAGTGATAAATGGGAGCGCATTGAGGCCCATGGTGAAAATGGAAGTATCCTCAGATAATAGCGAGAAAGAAGCTTTCTCAGACACTGCTTTCTGATGTTTGAATTCATCGTACAGAGTTTCACCTTTCCTTTATTGCAGTAGTTTTCTAACACTGTTTTCGTGGATTCTGGAAAGTGATATTTAGGAGCTCATTGTGGGCTGTGGTGAAAATGGAAATATCCGCAGATAAAAACTGGAAAGAAGCATTCTGAGGAACTGCATTGCGATGTGTGAATGCAACTCACAGAGTTAGAGTTTTCTCTTCAGTCAGCAGTGTGCTAACACAGTTTTCTTGAAATCTTTCGTGGGATACTTCTTTACGCTATGCAGGAAGCGTTGAGAAGGGAAATATCCTTAGATAAACTCTGGAAAGAAGGGTTCTGAGAAACAGCATTGTGACACGTGAATGCAACTCACAGAGTTACCTATTCCTTTTCATGGATCCGTTCGCTAAACCTGTTTTCTTGAAATCTGCATTGGGATATTTCTTAGCACGACGAAGCTTGCGGTGACAAAGGAAATATCGTCAGATAAAAAATAGAAAGGAGTTTTCTTAGAAACTTCTTTGTGACGTGTGAATTCTTATCACAGCGTTACACTTACTTCTCATGGAGCAGTCGATTAACACTGTCTTTGAGGAAGCTGACAATGGCTATTTTGGGTCGCATTGAGCCCTACGCTGATAAAGGAAATATCCTCAATTAAAAACCTGAAAGAAGCTTTGGGAGACACTTCTTTGTGAGATGTGAATTCATCTCACAGAGTTTCAACTTAGTCTTCACGAAGCAGTTTGCTGACAGTGTTTTCATGGAATCTGCCAAGTGATATTTGGGAGCCCATTGGGGCCCATGGTGACAAAGGAAATATCCTCAGATAATAACTAGAGAGAAGATTCCAGATAGATTGCTTTCTGATGTGTGACTTCATCACACAGAATTCCACCCTTCCCTTCTTGGAACAGTTTGCTAACACTGTTGTCGTGGATTCTGCAAAGTGATCTTTGGGAGCTCATTGAGGGCTATGGTGAAAAAGGAAATGTCCTCAGATCAAAACTGGAAAGAAGCCTTCTGAGAAACTGCATTGCGATGTGTGAATGCAACTCACAGAGTTACATGTTACTCTTCAGTGATCAGTTTGATAACACAGTTTTCTGAAAATCTGGAATGAGATACTTCTTAGCACAATGAAGCTTACAGTGACAAAGGAAATATCCTCAGATGAAAACTAGAAAGAAGCTTTCTTGGAAACTTCTTGGTGATGTGTGAATTTGTCTCACAGAGTTACACTTATGTTTCGTGGAGCAGTCCATTAACACTGTCTTTGAGGTACCTGAGAAGGGTTTCTTTGGATCGCATTGAGGCCGACGCTGAGAAAGGAAACATCATCAGTTCAAAACGTGAAAGAAGCTTTCTGAGAAACTTCTTTGTGATCTGTGAATTTATCTCACAGAGTTATACCTTAGTCCTCTGGAAGCAGTTGGCTAACGCTCTTTTCGTGGAATCTGCAAAGTGATATTTGGGAGCCCATTAAGGCCCATGGTGAAAAAGGAAATATCCTCAGATTAAAACTGGAAAGAAGCCTTCTGAGAAACTGAATTGCGATGTGTGAATGCAACTCACAGAGTTACACGTTTCTCTTCAGTGCTCAGTTTGCTAGCACAGTTTTCTTGAAATCTGCAATGGAATACTACTTAGTGCCATGCAGCTGACGGTGACAAAGCAAATATCCTCAGATCAAAAACTCTAAGAAGTTTTCTGAGAATTTGCTTTCTGATTTGTGACTTCATCTCTCAGAGTTACACCACTGTGTGTTGGAGCCGTTTCCTAGGACTGTTTCCGTGGATTCCAAGAAGTGATATTTCGGATGGGTTTGAAGACTAGAAGGACAAAAGAAGTACCTCCGAGAAAAAGCAGAATGAAGCTTTCTGGGAAACGGCTTTGTGATGTGTGAATTCATTTCACAGTGTTACACCAACCTTTCTTGGGGGAGTTTGCTAGCACTCATTTTGTGGAATCTCAGAAGTGATGTCTTGGATATCGTTGAATCCCATGGTGAATAAGGAAGTATCCTCAGACAAACCTGCAGAGAAGTCTTCTCAGAAACTTTTTGTTGTGGGTGAATTCAGCCCACAGAGTTCCATCATTGTTTTCACTGAGAAGCTTGCTAGCAGAGTTTTCGTAAAATCTGCAATAGGACACACGGTGGCGCTCAGAGACCACAAATAGCCACATCTAAAAAGAAAGAAGCTTTCTGAGAAACCGCTTTGTGATGTGTGAATTCAACTAACTGAGTTACAGCTGTATTTCGTGGGGTCGTTGCCTAGCCCTGTTTTTGTGGAATCTGAGAACTGATATTCCGGATGCCTTTGAAGACATTGGGGCCAATGGAAATATCCTCGGAAAAAAATGAGATAGAAGCTTTCTGAGAAACTTCTTGGTGATGTGTGAATTCATCTCACAGAGTTACACTTATGTTTCGTGGAGCAGTCCATTAAGACGGTCTTTGAGGAATCTGAGAAGGGCTTCTTTGGATCGCATTGAGGCCTACACTGAGAAAGGAAATATCATCAGTTCAAAACGTTAAAGAAGCTTTGTGAGAAACTTCTTTGTGATCTGTGAATTCATCTCACAGAGTAACAGCTTCGACCTCAGGAAGCAGTTTGTTAACACTCTTTTCGTGGAATCTGCAAAGTAATATTTGGGAGCACATTGAGGCCCGTGGTGAAAAAGGAAATATCCCCAATTAATAACTAGAGAGAAGCTTTCTGAGAGATTGCTTTTTGATGTGTGACTTCATCACACAGAGTTCCTCTCTTCCCTTCATGGAACAGTTTCCTAACACTGTTGTCGTGGATTCTGCAAAGTGATATTTGTGAGCTCATTGTGGGCTATGGTGAAAAAGGAAATATCCTCAGATCAAAACTGGAAAGAAGCCTTCCAAAAACTGCATTGCGATGAGTGAACGCAACTCACAGAGTTACACGTTTCTCTTCAGTGATCAGTTTGCTAACACAGTTTTCTGGAAATCTGCAATGGGATACTTCTTAGCGCAAGGAAGCTTACGGTGACAAAGGAAATATCCTCAGATGAAAACTAGAAAGAAGCTTTCTTAGAAACTTCTTGGTGATGTGTGAATTCATCTCACAGAGTTACACTTATGTTTCGTGGAGCAGTCCGTTAACACTGTGTTTGAGGAACCTGAGAAGGGCTTCTTTGGATTACATTGAGGCCTACGCTGAGAAAGGAAATATCATCACTTCAAAACGTGAAAGAAGCTTTCTGAGAAACAGCTTTGTGATCTGTCAATTCATCTCACAGAGTTACAACTTAGACCTCAGGATGCAGTTTGCTAAACCTCTTTTCGTGGAAGCTGCAAAGTGATATTTGGGAGCCCATTGGGTCCCGTGGTCAAAAAGGAAATATTCTTAGATAATCACTAGAGAGAAGCTTTCTGAGAGATTGCTTTCTGATGTGTGACTTCATCACACAGAGTTCTACCTTTCCCTTCTTGGAACAGTTTTCTAACACTGTTGTCGTGGATTCTGCAAAGTGATATTTGGAGGCTCATTGAGGGCTATGGTGAAAAAGGAAATATCCTCAGATCAAAACTGAAAAGAAGACTTCCAAAAACTGCATTGCGATGAGTAAATGCAACTCACAGAGTTACACGTTTCTCTTCAGTGATCAGTTTGCTAACGCAGTCTTCTGGAAATCCGCAGTGGGATACTTCTTAGCGCAATGAAGCTTACAGTGACAAAGGAAATATCCTCAGATGAAAACTAGAAAGAGGCTTTCTTAGAAACTTCTTGGTGACGTGGGAATTCATCTCACAGTGTTACACTTATGTTTCGTGGAGCAGTCTGTTAACACTGTCTTTGAGGAACCTGAGAAGGGCTTCTTTGGATCGCATTGAAGCCTATGCTGAGACAGAAAATATCATCAGTTCAAAACGTGAAAGAAGTTTTCTGAGAAACTTCTTTGTGATCTGTGAATTCATCTCACAGAGTTACAGCTTAGACCTCAGGAAGCAGTTTGCTCACACTCTTTTCGTGGAATCTGCAAAGTGATATTTGGGAGCGCCTTGATTCCCATGGTGAAAAAGGAAATATCCTCAGCTAATAGCTAGAAAGAAGCTTTCTCAGAAACTGCTTTCTAATGTGTGAATTCATCATACAGAGTTTCACATTTCCCTTCTTGCAGCATTTTGCTAACACTCTTTTCGTGGATTCTGGAAAGTGATATTTGAGAGCTCATTGTGGGCTATGGTGCAAAAGGAAATCTCCTCAGATAAAAACTGGAAAGAAGCGTTCTGAGAAACTGCATTGCGATGGGTGAATGCAACTCACAGAGTTACACTTTTCTCTTCAGTCAGCAGTGTGCTAACACAGTTTTCTTGAAATCTGCCATGGGATACTTCTTAGCTCTATGCAGCTTGCAGTGAGAAAGGAAGTATCCTCCGATAAACAAGTGAAAGAAGCTTTCTGAGATATTGCTTTCTGATATGTGACTTCATCTCACACAGTTACACTAATCTATTGTGAAGCCGTTTGCTAGCACTGTCTTTTTGAATTCTGAGAACGGATATTTCGGATGGGTTTGAAGAGTCTAATGACAAAGGAAATATCCTCCAAGAAAAACCGGAATGAAGCTTTCTGAGAAACTGCTTTGTGATGTGTGAATTCATTTCACAGTGTTACACCACTCTTTCATGGATTAGTTTGCTAGCACCGATTTTGTGGAATCTCAGAAGTGACTTCTTGGATAACGTTGAATCCCATGTTGAAGAATGAAATATCCTCAGACAAATCTGCAGAGAAACCTTCTCAGAAACTTCTTGGTTCTGGGTGAATTCAGCTCACAGAGTTTCCTCATTGTTTTCATTGAGAAGCTTGCTAAGATTGTTTTCACCGAATCTGCAATAAGACACACGGTGGCGCTCCGAGACGACAGATAAGCTCTGCTCCAACAGAAAGCAGCTTTCTGAGAAACTGCTTGGTGATGCGTGAATTCAACTCACTGACTTGCAGCTGTATTTCGTGGAGCCGTTGGCTAGCCCCGTTTTTGTGGAATCTGAGAACTGATATTTCAGATCCCATTGAAGACTCTAGGGCCAAAGGAAATATCCGCCGATAGAAATGAGAAGGAAGCTTTCTGAGAAACTTCTTTCTGTTATGTGAATTCGTCCCACAGAGTTAGTTACATCTTTCACCTCATGAAGCCGTTCGCTAAGCCTGTTCTCGTGGAATTTGCAAAGTGATATTTGGGAGCCCAGTGAGGGCTATAGTGGAAAAGGAAATATCCTCAGATAAACACTGGAAGAAGGGTTCTGAGAAACTGCATTGTGACACGTGAATGCAACTCACAGAGTTACCCTTTCCTTTTCATGGATCCATTCGCTAACCCTGTTTTCTTGAAATCTGCATTGGGATATTTCTTAGCACAGTGAGACTTACGGTGACAAAGGATATATTGTCAGATAAAAACTAGAAAGGAATTTTCTTAGAAACTTCTTTGTGATGTGTGATTTCTTCTCACAGCGTTACCCTTACTTTTCATGGAGCAGTCGATTGACACTGTCTTTGAGGAACCTGACAAGGGCTACTTTGGGTTGCATTGAGGCCTACGCTGATAAAGGAAATATCCTCAGTTAACAACCTGAAAGAAGCTTTGGGAGAAACTTCCTTCTGCGATGTGAATTCATCTCACAGACTTACAACTAGTCTTCACGAAGCAGTTTGCTGACAGTGTTTTCAGGAATCTGCCAAGTGATATTGGGAGCACCATTGAGGCCCCTGGTGAAAAAGGAAATCTTCCTCCGATAAAGCTAGACAGAAGCTTTCTCGGAAAGTGCTTTTGATGTGTGAATTCATCCTACAGAGTTCCCTTTCCTTCTTGCAGCAGTTTGACTAACATTCTTTCGTGTATTATGGATAGTGACATTTAGGATGATTGTGGCGATGGTGAAAAAGGAAATCTCCTCAGATCAAACTGGAAAGAATCGTTTCCCAAAACTGCACTTGACGATGAGTGAACTGCAACTCACAGAGTTACACCTTTCTCTTCAGTCATCAGTTTGCTAACACAGTTCTCTTGAAATCTGCAACGGCATACTTCTTAGCGCCATGAAGATTATTACCTTGTCAAAGGAAATATCCTCAAATAACAAGTAGAAAGAAGCTTTCTGAGAAACTTCTTTGTGATGTGTGAATTCATCTCACAGAGTTACACTTATGTTTCCTGGAGCAGTCGATTAACAATGTCTTTGAGGATCCTGAAAAGTGCTCCTTTGGGTCTCACTGAGGCCTAAGCTGCTAAAGGAAATAGCCTCAACTGAAAATGTGAAAGAAGCTTTGTGAGAAATTTCTGTGTGAGATGTGATTTCATCTCACAGAATAACAACTTAGTCTTCATGAAGCAGTGTGCTGACATATATTTCCTGGAATTTGCAAAGTGATATTTGGGAGTGCAGTGAGGCCCATGGTGAAAAAGGAAATATCCTCAGCTAATAGCTAGAACGAAGTTTTCTCAGAAACTGCTTTCTGATGTGTGAATTCATCATACAGAGTTTCTACCTTTCCCTTCTTGGAACAGTTTTCTAACACTGTTGTCGTGGATTCTGCAAAGTGATATTTGGAGGCTCATTGAGGGCTATGGTGAAAAAGGAAATATCCTCAGATCAAAACTGAAAGAAGACTTCCAAAACTGCATTGCGATGAGTAAATGCAACTCACAGAGTTACACGTTTCTCTTCAGTGATCAGTTTGCTAACGCAGTCTTCTTGAAATCCGCAGTGGGATACTTCTTAGCGCAATGAAGCTTACAGTGACAAAGGAAATATCCTCAGATGAAAACTAGAAAGAGGCTTTCTTAGAAACTTCTTGGTGACGTGGGAATTCATCTCACAGTGTTACACTTATGTTTCGTGGAGCAGTCTGTTAACACTGTCTTTGAGGAACCTGAGAAGGGCTTCTTTGGATCGCATTGAAGCCTACGCTGAGACAGAAAATATCATCAGTTCAAAACGTGAAAGAAGTTTTCTGAGAAACTTCTTTGTGATCTGTGAATTCATCTCACAGAGTTACGACATCATCCTCAGAAAGCAGTTTGCTAACACTCTTTTCGTGGAATCTGCAAAGTGATATTTGGGAGCCCATTGGGGCCCATGGTGACAAAGGAAATATCCTCAGATAATCACTAGAGAGAAGCTTTCTGAGAGAATCCTTTCTGATGTGTCACTTCATCACACAGAGTTCCACCCTTCCCTTCTTGGAACAGTTTGATAACACTGTTGTCGTGGATTCTGCAAAGTGATATTTGGGAGCTCATTGAGGGCAATGGTGAAAAAGGAAATATCCTCAGATCAAAACTGGAAAGAAGCCTTCTGAGAAACTGCAGTGCGATGTGTGAATGCAACTCACAGAGATACACTTTTCTCCTCAGTCATCAGTTTGCTAACACAGTTTTCTTGAAATCTGCAGTGGGATACTTCTTAGTGCCATGAAGATTATTACCGTGTCAAAGGAAATATCCTCAAATAAAAAGTAGAAAGAAGCTTTCTGAGAAAATTATTTGTGATGTGTGAATTCATCTCACAGTTACACTTATGTTTCTTGGAGCAGTCGATTAACACTGTCTTTGAGGATCCTGAGAAGTGCTCCTTTGGGTCTCATGGAAGCCTAAGCTGATAAAGGAAATAGCCTCAACTGAAAATGTGAAAGAAGCTTTGTGAGAAACTTCTGTGTGAGATGTGATTTCATCTCACGGAGTAACAACTTTGTCTTCATGAAGCAGTTTGCTGACATATTTTTCCTGGAATCTGCAAAGTGATATTTGGGAGCACATTGAGGCCAATGCTGCAAAAGGAAATATCCTCAGATAATAGCTAGAAAGAAGCTTTCTCAGAAACTTCTTTCTGATGTGTGAATTCATCATACAGAGTTTCACCTTTCCGTTCTTGCAGCAGTTTGCCTACACTCTTTTCGTGGATTCTGGGAAGTGATATTTGGGAGCTCATTGTGGGCTATGGTGAAAAAGGAAATATCCTCAGATCAAAACTGGAAAGAAGCCTTCTGTGAAACTGCATTGCGATGTGTAAATGCAACTCACAGAGTTACACGTTTCTCTTCAGTCAGCAGTGTGCTAGCACAGTTTTCTTGAAATCTGCCATGGGATACTTCTTAGCTCTATGCAGCAAGCGGTGAGAAAGGAAATATCCTCAGATAAACACGTGAAAGAAGGGTTCTGAGAAACTGCATTGTGACACGTGAATGCAGCTCACAGAGTTACCCTTTCCTTTTCATGGATCCGTTCGTTAACCCTGTTTTCTTGAAATCTGCATTGGGATATTTCATAGCGCAATGAAGCTTACGGTGACAAAGGAAATATCGTCAGATAAAAACTAGAAAGCAGTTTTCTTAGAAACTTCTTTGTGATGTGTGAATTCTTCTCACAGAGTTACACTTACTTTTCATGGAGCAGTCGATTAACACTGTCTTTGACGAAGCTGGCAAGGGCTCCTTTGGGTTCCATTGAGGCCTACGCTGATAAAGGAAATATCCTCAATTAAAAACCTGAAAGAAGCTTTGGGAGTAACTTCTTTGTGAGATGTGAATTCATCTCACAGAGTTACAACTTAGTCTTCACGAAGCAGTTTGCTGACAGTGTTTTCATGGAATCTGCGAAGTGATATTTGGGAACGCATTGAGGCCCATGGTGAAAAAGGAAATATCCTCAGATAATAGGTAGAAAGAAGCTTTCTCGGAAACTCGTTTCTGATGTGTGAATTCATCATACAGAGTTTCACCTTTCCCTTCTTGCCCCAGTTTGCTAACACTCTTTTCTTGGTTTCTGGAATGTGATATTTAGGAGCTCATTGTGGGCTATGGTGAAAAGGGAAATCTCCTCGGAGAAAAACTGGAAAGAAGCGTTCTAAGAAACTGCATTGCGATGTGTGAATGCAACTCACAGACTTACACTTTTCTCTTCAGTCATCAGTTTGCTAACACAGTTTTCTTGAAATCTGCAGGGGGATAGTTCTTAGCTCCATGAAGCTTACCGTGTCAAAGGAAATATCCTCTGATAAAAAGTAGAAAGAAGCTTTCTGAGAAACTTCTTTGTGATGTGTGAACTCATCTCACAGAGTTACACTTATGTTTCCTGGAGCAATCGATTAACACTGTCTTTGAGGAACCTGACAGTCTCATTGAGGCCTAAGCTGATAAAGGAAATATCCTCAATTGAAAACGTGAAAGAAGCTTTGTGAGAAACTTCTTTGTGATGTGTGAATTCATCTCACAGAGTAACAACTTAGTCTTCATGAAGCAGTTTGCTGACATATTTTTCCTGGAATCCCCAAAGTGATATTTGGGAGCGCCTTGAGGCCCCCGGTGAAAAAGGAAATATCCTCCGATAATAGCTAGAAAGAAGCTTTCTCAGAAACTGCTTTCTGATGTGTGAATTCATCATACAGAGTTTCACCTTTCCCTTCTTGTAGTAGTTTGCTAACACTCTTTTCTTGGATTCCGGAAAGTGATATTTGGGAGCTCATTGTGGGCTATAGTGAAAAAGGAAAAATCTGCGGATAAAACTGGAAAGAAGCGTTCAGAGAAACTGCATTGCGATGTGTGAATGCAACTCACAGAGTTACACTTTTCTCTTCAGTCAGCAGTGTGCTAACACAGTTTTCTTGAAATCTGCCATGGGGTACTTCTTAGCTCTATGCAGCTTGCGGTGAGAAAGGAAATATCCTCAGATAAACAAGTGAAAGAAGCTTTCTGAGAGATTGCTTTCTGATATGTGACTTCATCTCACAGAGTTAAACTAGTCTATCGTGCAGCCGTTTGCTAGCACTGTCTTTGTGAATTCTGAGAACTGATATTTCGGATGGGTTTGAAGAGTCTTAGGACAATGGAAATATCCTCCGAGAAAAAGCGGAATGAAGCTTTCTGAGAAACTGCTTAGTAATGTGTGAATTCATTTCACAGTGTTACATCACTCTTTCATGGAGGAGTTTGCTAGCACTGATTTTGTGGAATCTCAGAAGTGACATCTTGGATATCGTTGAATCCCATGCTGAAGAATGAAATATCCTCAGACAAATCTGCAGAGAAGCCTTCTCAGAAACTTCTTGGTTGTGGGTGAATTCAGCTCACAGAGTTTCCTCATTGTTTTCATTGAGAAGCTTGCTAAGATTGTTTTCGCAGAATCTTCAATAAGACACATGGTGGCGCTCCGAGACCACAAATAACCTCAGCTCCAACAGAAAGCAGCTCTCTGAGAAACTGCTTGGTGATGTGTGAATTCAACTCACTGAGTTACAGCTGTATTTCGTGGAGCCGTTGGCTAGCCCCGTTTTTGTGGAATCTGAGAACTGATATTTCGGATCCCTTTGAAGACTATAGGGCCAAAGGAAATGTCCGCCGATAAAAATGAGATGGAAGCTTTCGGAGAAATTTCTTTGTGATCTGTGAATTCGTCTCACAGAGTTACACCTTTCTCCTCATGAAGCCCTTCGCTAAGACTGTTCTCGTGGCATTTGCAAAGTGATATTTGGGAGCCCAGTGAGGGCTATAGTGGAAAAGGAAATATCCTCAGATGAACACTGGAAAGAAGGGTTCTGAGAAACCGCATTGTGACACGTGAATGCAGCTCACAGAGTTACCCTTTCCTTTTCACGGATCCGTTCGCTAAGCGTTTTCTTGAAATCTGCATTGGGATATTTCTTAGCGCGATGAAGCTTACGGTGACAAAGGAAATATCGTCAGATAAAAACTAGAAAGGAGTTTTCTTAGAAACTTCTTTGTGATGTGTGAATTCTTCTCACAGCGTTACACTTACTTTTCACGGGGTAGTCGATTAACACTGTCTTTGAGGAAACTGACAAGGGCTACTTTGGGTCGCATTGAGGCCTACGCTGATAAAGGAAATATCCTCGATTAAAAACCGGAAAGAACCTTTAGAGAAACTGCTTTGTGAGATGTGAATTCATCTCACAGACTTACAACTTAGTCTTCAGAAAGCAGTTTGCTGACAGTGTTTTCATGGAATCTGCCAAGTGATATTTGGGAGCACATTGAGGCCCATGGTGAAAAAGGAAATATCCTCAGATAATAGCTAGAAAGAAGCTTTCTCGGAAACTGCTTTCTGATGTGTGAATTCATCATACAGAGTTTCACCTTTCCCTTCTTGCCGCAGTTTGCTAACACTCTTTTCTTGGATTCTGGAAAGTGATATTTAGGAGCTTATTTTGGGCTGTGGTGAAAAAGGAAATCTCCTCAGATAAAAACTGGTAAGAAGCATTCTGTGAAACTGCATTGCGATGTGTGAATGCAACTCACCGACTTACACTTTTCTCTTCAGTCATCAGTTTGCTAACACAGTTTTCTTGAACTCTGCAACGGGATACTTCTTAGTGCCATGCAGATTATTACCGTGTCAAAGGAAGTATCCTCAGATAAAAAGTAGAAAGAAGCTTTCTGAGAAACTTCTTTGTGATGTGTGAATTCATCTCACAGAGTTACACTTATGTTTCCTGGAACAGTCGATTAACTCTGTCTTTGAGGAACCTGACAGTCTCATTGAGGCCTAAGCTGATAAAGGAAATATCCTCAATTGAAAACGTGAAAGAAGCTTTGTGAGAAACTTCTTTGTGATATGTGAATTCATCTCACAGAGTTACAACTTAGTCTTCATGAAGCAGTTTGCTGATAGTCTTTTCGTGGAATCTGCAAAGTGATATTTGGGAGTGCATTGAGGCCTATGGTGAAATAAGAAATATCCTGAGATCATAACTAGAAAGAAGCTTTCTGAGAAATTGCTTTCTGATGTGTGAATTCATCACGGAGTTTCACCTTTCCCTTCTTGGAGTAGTTTGCTAACGCTGTTTTCGTGGATCCTGCAAAGTGATATTTGGAAGCTCATTGTGGGCTATGGTGAAAAAGGAAATATCCTCAGAGAAAAATTGGAAAGAAGCGTTCTGAGACACTGCATTGCGATGTGTGAATGCAGCTCACAGAGTTACACTTTTCTCTTCAGTCATCTGTTTGCTAACACAGTTTTCTTGAAATCTGCAATAGGATACCTCTTGGCGCTATGCAGCTTGCAGTGACAAAGGAAATATCCTCAGATAAAAACGTAAAGGAAGCTTTCTGAGAAGTTGCTTCCTGACATGTGACTTCATCTCACACAGTTACCCTACTATTTCATGCAGCCCTTTGCTATCACTGTTGTTGTGGATTCTGAGAAGTGATATTTCGGATTGGTTTGAGGAGTATAAGGACCAAGGAAATACCCTCAGAGAAAAACCGGAATGAAGCTTTCTGAGAAACTGCTTTGTGATGTGTGAATCCATTTCACAGCGTTACACCACTCTTTCAAGGAGGCGTTTGCTAGCGAGGATTTTGTGGAATCTCAGAAGTGATATCTTGGGTATCGTTGAATCCCGTGGTGAATAATGAAATATCCTCAGACAAATCTGCAGAGAAGCCTTCTCAGAAACTTGGTTGTGGGTGAATTCGGCTCAGAGTTTCATCATTGTTTTCATTGAGAAGCTTGCTAACAGTGTTTTCGCAGAATCTGCAATAAGACCCACAGTGGCGCTCCGAGACCACAAATAACTTCAGCTCCAAAAGAAAGAAGCTTTCTGAGAAACTGCTTTGTGATGTGTGAATTCAACTCATTGAGTTACACTTGTATGTCGTGGAGCCGTTGGCTAGCCCTGTTTTTGTGGAATCTGAGAACTGATATTTCGGATCCCTTGGAAGACTATAGGGCCAAAGGAAATATTCTCGGATAAAAATGAGAAGGAGGCTTTCTGAGAAAGTTCTTTGTGATCTGTGAATTCATCTCACAGAGTGACACCTTTCTCCTCATGAAGTCGTTCGCTAAGATTGCCTTGGTGAAATTTGCAAAGTGATATTTGGAAACCTATTGAGGGCTATGGTGAAAAAGGAAATATCCTCAGATCAAAACTGGAAAGAAGCGTTCTGGGAAACTGCATTGTGACATGTGAATGCAACTCAGAGAGTTACACTTTCCTTTTCATTGGTCCATTTGCTAACACTGGCCTCTTGAAATCAGCATTGGGATATTTCTTGGCGCAATGAAGCTGACGGTGACAAAGCAAATATCCTCAAATAACAACTAGAAAGTAGCTTTCTGAGAAAGTTCTCTGTGATATGTGAATTCATCTCACGAATTACAACTTTGTCTTCACCAAGCAGATTGCTAACACCGTTTTCATGGAATCTGCAAAGTGAAATTTGGGAGCACATTGAGGCCCATGGTGAAAACGGAAATATCCTCAGATAATAACTAGAAAGAAGCTTTCTGAGAAATTGCTTTCTGATCTGAGAATTCATCACACAGAGCTTCACCTTTCCCTTCTTTAAGCAGTTTCCTAACACTGTGTTCATGGATTCTGCAAAGTGATATTTGGGAGCTCCCTGAGGGCTATGGTGAAAAAGGAAATATCCTCAAATAAAAACTGGAAAGAAGCATTCTGAGAAACTGCATTGCAATGTCTGAATGCAACTCACAGACTTACACTTTTCTCTTCAGTCATCAGTTTGCTAACACAGTTTTCTTGAAATCTGGAATGGGATACTTCTTAGCGTAATGAAGCTTACAGTGTCAAAGGAAATATCCTGAGATAAAAACTAGAAAGAAGCTTTCTGAGAAACTTCTTTTTGATCTGTGAATTCATCTCACAGAGTGACACCTTTCTCCTCATGAAGCCGTTCGCTGAGATTGCTCTGGTGGACTTTGCAAAGTGATATTTGGGAACCTATTGAGGGCTATGGTGAAAAAGGAAATATCTTCAGATAAAAACTGGAAAGAAGCGTTCTTACAAACTGCATTGTGACATGTGAATGCAACTCACAGAGTTACACTATCCTTTTCATTGGTCCGTTTGCTAACACTGTCTTCTTGAAATCTGAATTGGGTTATACCTTAGCACAATGAAGCTTACCGTGTCAAAGGAAATATCCCCAGATACAAACTAGAAAGATGCTTTCTTAGAGACTTCTTTGTGATGTGTGAATTCATCTCACAGAGTTACACTTACGATTCATGGAGGAGTCGATGAACTCTGTCTTTTACGAACCCGAGAAGGACTACTTTGGATCGCATTGAGGCCTACTCTGATAAAGGAAATATCCTCAATTTAAAAAGTGAAAGATGCTTTGTGAGAAACTTCTTTGTGATCTGTGAATTCATCTCACAGAGTTACAACTTACTCTTCATGAAGTAGTTTGCTGACACTCTTTTCGTGGAATCTGGAAAGTGATATTTGGGAGTGCAATGAAGCCTGTGGTGAAAAAGGAAATATGCTCAGATGAAAACTAGAAAGAAGGTTTCTGAGAAACTGCTATCTGATGTATGAATTTATCTCACAGAGATACACTTTCCTCTCATGGAGCATTCTGTTACAACTCTTTTTGTTGAATCTGGGAAGCGATATTTGGGATTGTTATGTAGACTATACGGACAAAGGAAATATCCTCAGAGGAAAATCAGAAAGAAGTTTTCTGCACAACTACCCAGTGATATGTAAATTCATCTCACTGAATTACAGCATTCTCTTCATGAAGCAGTTTGCTAACATTGTTTTCGTGGAATCTGCAAAGTGATATTTGGGAGCACTTTGAGGCCTGTGGTGAAAAAGGAAATATCCTCAGACGAAAACTGAAAAGAAGCGTTCTGAAAAAGTACACTGTGATGTGTGAATGCAACTGACAGAGATACACATTTCTTTTTTTTGATTGGTTTGCCAACACTGTTTTCTTGAAATCTGCAATGGAATATTTCTTATTGCCATGTAGCTTACAGTGACACAGGAAATATCCTCAGATAAAAAAGAGTAAGAAGCTTTCTGAGAAACTGCTTTGTGATGTGTGAATTCAGCTCCAAGAGTTACACAGGTGTTTCATGGAGCCATTTGCTAGCTTTATTTCTGTGGAATCAGAGAAGTGATATTTAGGATAGCCATGAAAACTCCTCAGACGAAGGAAATATCCTCAGATAAAAACTAGAAACAAGCTTTCTGAGAAACCGCTTGATGGTGTGTGAGTTCATTTCAGAGAGTTTTACGTTCATATCATGGAGCAGTCTATTACCACTGTCTTTGAAGTGACATATTAGATCGCTTTCAGGCCTACGCTGAGAAAGGAAATATTCTCAATTAAAAACGTGACAGAACCTTTCTGAGAAACTTCTTTGTGATGTGTGAATTCATCTCACGCAGTTACACCTTTCTCTTCATGAAACAGTTTGCTAACACAGTTTTCGTGGAATCTGCAACGTGATATTTGGGAGCGCATTGAGGCCTGTGGTGAAGAAGGAAATATACTAGATGAAAACTGAAAAGAAGCTTTCTGAGAAACTACACTGTCATGTGTGAAAGCAACGCATAGAGTTACACTTTTCTTTACCTTAATCAGTTTGGCAACACTGTTTTCTTGAAATCTGCAATGGGATATTTCTTATTGCCTTGAAGCTTACGGTGTCACAGGAAATATCCTCAGATAAAAAAGAGAAAGAAGCTTTGTGAGAAACTGCTTTGTGATGTGTGAATGGATCTCTCAGAGTTACACAGCTGTTTCGTGGAGCTGTTTCCTAGCTTTCTTTTTGTGGAATCAAAGACATTATATTTAGGATAGCCATGAAGACTCCTCAGATGAAGGAAATATCCTCAGATAAAAATTAGAAGGAAGCTTTCTGAAAAACTGCTTGGTGATGTGTGAATTCGTCTCACAGGTTTACAGCTTACTCCTCATGAAGCAGTTTCCTAACTTTGTTTTCATGGAATCTGCAAAGTGATATTTTGGAGCGCATTGAGGCCTGTGGTGAAAAAGGAAATATCCTCAGATGAAAACTGGAAAGAAGCGTTCTGAGAAACTTCATTGTGATGTGTGAATGCAACTCAGAGAGTTACACTCTTCTTTTCCTTCATCAGTTTGCCAACACTGGTTTCTTGAAACCTGCAATGGGATATTTCTTAGCACCATGAAGTTAATGGTGACACAGGAAAAATTCTCCGATAAAAACTAGAAAGAAGCTTTATGAGAAACTGCTTTGTGATATGTGAATTCGTCTCACAGATTTACACGTTGCTCTCCATGAAGCAATTTCCTAACACTGTTTTTGTGGAATCTGCAAAGTGATATTTGGGAGGGCACTGAGGCCTGTGGTGAAAAAGGAAATATCCTCATATGAAAACTAGAAAGAAGATTTCTGAGAAACTGCTATCTGATGTATGAATTCATCTCAAAGAGATACACTTTCCTTTCATGGAGCATTCTGTTACCATTCTTTTCGTTGAATCTAGGAAGGGATACTTGGGATCGTTATGAAGACTATACAGACGAGGGAAATATCCTCAGATGAAAGTCAGAGAGAAGCTTTCTGCACAACTGCTCTGTGATGTGTGAATTCATCTCACAGAGTTACACCTTTCTCTCTATGAAGCACTTTGCTAACACTGTTTTCGTGGAATATGCAACGTGATATTTGAGAGTGCATTGAGGTCTATGGTGAAACAGGAAATAGCCTTAGATGAAAACTAGAAGGATGCTATCTGAGAAAGCGCTCTATAATGTGTGAGTTCATTTCAGAGAGTTGTACTTTCATAACATGGAGCAGTCTATTACCTCTCTATTTGGGAAATCTTAGACGGGATATATTGGATCACACTGAGGCCTACGCTGAGAAAGGAAATATCATCAATTAATATGGTGACAGAATCTTTCTGAGAAACTTCCTTGTGATGTATGAATTCATCTTACAGAGCTACACCATTCACTTCATGAAGCAGTTTGCTAACACTGTTTTCGTGGAATCTGCAACGTGATATTTGGGAGCTCATTGAGGCCTGTGGTGAAAAAGGAAATATCCTCAGATAAAAACTGGAAAGAAACATTCTGAGAAATTGCATTGTGATGTGTGAATGCAACTCACAGAGTTACACTTTTCTGTTCCTTGATCAGTGTGCCAACAATGTTTTCTTGAAATCTGCAATGCGATATTTCTTATTGCCTTAAGGCTTATGGTGACACAGCAAATATCCTCAGATAAAAAAGAGAAAGGAGCCTTCTGAGAAACTGCTTTGTGATGTGTGAATTCATCTCTCAGAGTTGCACATGTATTTCATGGAGCTGTATGTTACCTTTTTTTTGTGGAATCAGAGAAGTGATATTTAGGATAGCCATGAAGACTCCTCAGATGAAGGAAATATCCGCAGATAAAAACTAGAAAGAAGCTTTCTGAGAAATAGCTTTGTGATGAGTAAATTCATCTCTCAGAGTTACACAGATATTTCGTGGAGCCGTTTGCTAGCTTTCTTTTTTTGGAGTCAGAGAAGTGATATTTAGGATAGCCATGAAGACTCCTCAGACGAAGGAAGAATCCTCAGATAAATAGTAGAAAGAAGCTTTCTGAGAAACTGCTTTGTGATGTGTGAATTCATCTCACAGAGTTACACCTTTCTCTTCATGAAGCAGTTTGCTAACACAGTTTTCGTGAAATCAGCGAACTGATATTTGGGAGCACATTGAGGCCTATGGTGAAACAGAAAATATCCTTAGATGAAAACTAGAAGGAAGCTTTCTGAGAAACTGCTTTATGATGTGTGAGTTCAGTTCAGAGAGTTATACTTTCATATCATGGAGCAGTCTATTACCTCTGTCTTTGGGGAATATGAGAAGGGATATATTAGATCACAATGAGGACTATGCTGAGAAAGGAAACATCCTCAATGAAAAACGTGACAGAAGCTTTCTGAGAAACTTCTTAGTGATGTGTGAATTCATCTCACAGAGTTACACCTTTCTCTTCATGAAGCAGTTTGCTAACACAGTTTTCTTGTAATCTGCAACGTGATATTTGGGAGCTCATTGAGGCCTGGGGTGTAAAAGGAAATATCCTCAGATGAAAACTAGAAAGAAGGTTTCTGAGAAACTGCTGTCTGATGTATGAATTCATCTCACAGAGATGCACTTTCTTGTCATGGAGTATTCTCTTACCACTCTTTTTTTTGAATATGGGAAGGGAAACCTGGGATCGTTATGAAGACTATACAGACAAAGGAAATTTCCTCAGATGAAAATCAGAAAGAAGCTTTCTGCACAACTACTCTGTGATGTGTGAATTCATCTCACAGAGTTACACCTTTCTGTTTTTAAGCAGTTTGCTAACACACTTTTCGTGAAATCTGGAAAGTGATATTTGGGAGTGCAATGAGATCTATGGTGAAACACGAAATATCCTTAGATGAAAACTAGAAGGAAGCTCTCTGAGAAACCACTTTATAATGTGTGAGTTCATTTCAGAGAGTTATACTTTCAAATCATGGAGCAGTCTATTTACCTCTTTCTTTGGGTAATCTGAGACGGGATATGTTGGATCGCATTGAGGACTACGATGAGAAAGGAAATATCCTCAATTAAATCGTGACAGAATCTTTCTGAGAAACGTCTTTGTGATGTGTGAATTCATCTCACAGATTTACACCTTTCTCTTCATGAAGCAGTTTGCTAACACAGTTTTCGTGGAATCTGCAACGTGTTATTTGGGAGCTCATTGAGGCCTGTTGTGAAAAAGGAAATATCCTCAGATGAAAACTGGGAAGAAGCGTTCTGAGAAACTGCATTGTGATGTGTGAATGCAACTCACAGAGTTACACTTTTCTTTTCCTTGATCAGTGTGCCAACAATGTTTTCTTGATATCTGCAATGGGATATTTCTTACCGCCATGAAGCTTAAGGTGACACAGGAAATATCCCCAGATAAAGAAGAGAAATAAGTTTTCCGAGAAACTGTTTTGTGATGTGTGAATTCATATCTCAGACTTGCAAATGTATTTCGTGGAGACGTATGCTAGCTTTCTTTTTGTGGAATCAGAGAAGCGATATTTAGGATAGCCCTGAAGACTCCTCAGAAGAAGGAAATATCCTCACATAAATAGTATAAAGAAGCTTTCTGAGAAACTGCTTTGTGATGTGTGAATTCATCTCACAGAGTTACACCTTTCTCTTCGTGAAGCAGTTTGCTAACACTGTTTTCGTGGAATATGCAAAGTGATATTTGGCAGCACATTGAGGCCTGTCATGAAAAAGGAAATATCTTCAAATGAAAACTGGAAAGAAGGGTTCTGAGAAACTGCTATCTGAAGTATGAATTCATCTCACAGAGATACACTATCCTTTCATAGAGTATTCCGTTACCACTCTTTTTGTTGAATATGGGAAGGGATATTTTTTATCTTTATGAAGACTATACGGACAAAGGAAATATCTGGAGATGAAAATCAGAAAGAAGCTCTCTGCACAACTGCTCTGTGATGTGGGAATTCATCTCACAGAGTTACAGCATTCTCTTCATGAAGCAGTTTGTTAACACTGTTTTCGTGGAATCTGCAACGTGATATTTGAGAGCGCATTGAGGCCTGTGGTGAAAAAGCAAATATCCTCAGATGAAAACTGGAAAGAAGCGTTCTAAGAAACTGCATTGTGATGTGTGAATGCAGCGCATAGAGTTACACTTTTCTTTACCTCGATCAGATTGCCAACACTGTTTTCTTGAAATCTGCAATGGGATATTTCTTATCACCATGAAGCTTACGGTGACAAAGGAAATATCTCAGATAAAAAAGAGAAAGAAGCTTTCCGAGAAACTGCTTTGCGATGTGTGAATTTATCTCTCAGAGTTACAAAGATATTTCATGGAGCCATTAGCTAGCTTTCTTTTTGTGGAATCAGAGAAGTGATATTTAGGATAGCCATGAAGACTCCTCAGACGAAGGAAATATCCTCAGATAAAAACTAGAAACAAGGTTTCTGAGACACTTCTTTGTGATGTGTGAATTTGTCTCACAGATTTTCGTGTTTCTTTCCATGAAGCAGTTTCCTAACACTGTTTTCGTGGAATCTGCAAAATGATATTTGGGAGCACATTGAGGTGTGTGGTGAAACAGGAAATATCCTCAGATGAAAACTAGAAAGAAGGTTTCTGAGAAACTGCTATCTGAAGTATGAATTCATCTCACAGAGATACACTTTCCTCTCATGGAGCATTCTGTTACCACTCTTTCTGTTGAATCTGGGAAGGAATATTTGGGATCGTTATGTAGACTATACAGACACAGGAAATAGCCTCAGAGGAAAATCAGAAAGAAGCTTTCTGCACAACTACTCAGTGACGTGTGAATTCATCTCACAGAGTTACACTTTTCTCTTCATGAAGTAGTTTGCTAACACAGTTTTTGTGGAATCTGCAAAGTGATATTTGGGAGAGCTTTGAGGCCTATGGTGAAACAGGAAATATTCTTAGATGAAAACTAGAAGGAAGCTATCTGAGAAACTGCTTTATGATGTGTGAGTTTATTTCAGAGAGTTATATTTCATATCATGGAGCAGTCTATTACCTCTGTCTTTGGAGAACCTGTGAAGTGATATATTTGATCGCATTCAAGTCTACGCTGAGAAAGAAAATATCCTCACTTAAAAACGTGACAGAACCTTTCTGAGAAACTTCTTTGTGATGTGTAAATTCATTTCTCAGAGTTACACAGATACTTTGTGGAACCGTTTTATAGCTTTCTTTTTTGGAATCAGACAAGTGATATTTAGGATAGCCATGAAGACTCCTCAGACGAAGGAAATATCCTCAGATAAAAACTAGAAACAAGCTTTCTGAGAAACTGCTGTGTGATGTGTGAATTTGTCTCACAGATTTACACGTTTCTCCGCATGAAGCAGTTTCCTAACACTGTTTTCGTGGAATCTGCAAAGTGATATTTTTGAGCGCATTGAGGCCTGTGGTGAAAAAGGAAATATCCTCAGATGAAAACGAGAAAGAAGGTTTCTGAGAAACTGCTATCTGATGTATGAATTCATCTCACAGAGATACACTTTCCTTTCATGGAGCATTCTGTTATCACTTTTTCGTTGAATCTGGGAAGGGATATTTGGGATCATTATGAAGACTATACGGACAGAGGAAATATCCTCAGATGAAAATCGGAAAGAAGCTTTCTGTACAACTGCTCTGTGATATGTGAATTCATCTCACACAGTTACACCTTTCTCTTCATGAAGCAGTTTGCTAACACTGTTTTCATGGAATCTACAAAGTGATATTTGGTAGTGCATTGAGGCCTATGGTGAAACAGGAAATATCCTTAGATGAAAACTAGAAGGAAGCTATCTGAGAAATCGCTTTATGATGTGTGAGTTCATTTCATAGAGTTATACTTTCATATCATGGAGCAGTCTATTATCTCTGTCTTTGAGGAATCTGAGAAGGGATATATTGGATCGCATTGAGGCCTACGATGAGAAAGGAAATATCATCAATTAAAATCATGACAGAATCTTTCTGAGAAACTTCTTTGTGATGTGTGAATTCATCTCACAGATTTACACCTTTCTCTTCATGAAGCAGTTTACTAACACCGTTTTCGTGGAATCTGCAAAGTGACATTTGGGGGCGCATTGAGGCCTATACTGAAACAAGAAATATCCTCAGAAGAAAACTAGAAGGAAACTATTTGAGAAACCGCATTATAATATGTAAGTTCATTTCAGAGAGTTATACTTTCAAATCATGGAGCAGTCTATTACCTCTGTCTTTGGGTAATCTGAGACGGGATATATTGGATCACATTGAGGCCTACAATGAGAAAGGAAATATCATCAATTAAAATCATGACAGGATCTTTCTGAGAAACTTCTTAGTGATGTGTGAATTCATCTCACAGATTTACACCTTTCTCTTCATGAAGCAGTTTGCTAACACAGTTTTCGTGGAATGTGCAAAGTGATATTTGAGAGCTCATTGAGGTCTGTGGTGAAAAAGGAAATATCCTCAGATGAAAACTGAAAAGAAGAATTCTGAGAAACTGCACTGTGATGTGTGAATTCAACTCACAGAATTTCACTTTTACTTTCCTTGATCAGTTTGCCAACACTGTTTTCTTGAAATCCGCAATGGGATATTTCTTATCGCCATGAAGCTTACAGTGACACAGGAAATATCCTCAGATAAAAATGAGAAAGAAGCTTTGTGCGAAACTGTTTTGTGCTGTGTGAATTCACATGACAAAGTTACGCAGGTATTTCATGGAGCCGTTTGCTAACATTCTTTTTGTGGAATCTGAGAGTGATATTTTGAATCGCTGTGAAGACTCCTCGGACGAAGAAAATATCCTCAGATAAAAACTAGAAAGAAGCTTCCTGAGAAACTTCTTTGTGTTGTGTGAATTCGTCTCACAGATTTACACATTGCTCTCCATGAAGAAGTTTCCTAACACTGTTTTCGGGAATCTGTAAAGTGATATTTCGGAGTGCATTGAGGCCTGTGGTGAAAAAGGATATATCCTCAGATGAAAACTGGTAAGAAGCGTTCTGAGAAACTGCATTGTGATGTGTGAATGCAACTCACAGAGTTACACTTTTCTTTTCATTGATCAGTTTGCCAACACTGTTTTCTTGAAGTCTGTATTGGGATATTACTTAGCACCATGAAGCTTACAGCGACACAGGAAATATCCTCAGATAAAAACGAGCAAGAAGCTTTCTGAGAAACGGCTTTGCAATGTGTGAATTCATCTCTCACAGTTACACAGGTACATCGTGGAGCTGCATTCTATTTGTGAAATCAGAGAAGTGATATTTAGGATAGCCATGAAGACTCCTCAGATGAAGGAAATATCCTCAGATAAAAACTAGAAGAAGCTTTCTGAGAAACTGCTTTGTGATGTGTGAATTCGTCTCACAGATTTACATGTTTCTCCCCATGAAGCAGTTTCCTGTCACTGTTTTCGTGGAATCTGCAAAGTGATATTTGGGGTGCATTGAGGCCTGTGGTGAAAAAAGAAATATCCTCAGATAATAACTAGAAAGAAGGTTTCTGAGAAACTGCTATCTGATGTATGAATTCATCTCACACAGATACACTTTCGTTTCATGGAGTATTCTGTAACCACTCTTTTTGTTGAATCTGGGAAGGGATATTTAAAATCGTTATGAAGACTATATGGACAAAGGAAATATCCTCAGATGAAAATCAGAAAGAAGCTTTCTGAGAAACTGCTTTGTGATGTGTGAATTCATCACACAGAGTTACACAGGTATTTCATTGAGCCGTTTGCTAGCATTCTTTTTGTAGAATCAGAGAAGTGATATATAGGATAACCATGAAGACTCCTCGGAAGAAGGAAACATCCTCATATAAAAACTACAAAGAAGCTTTGTGAGAATCTGCTCTGTGATGTGTGAATTTGTCTCGCAGATTTACACGTTTCTCTCCATGAAGCAGTTTCCAAACACTGTTTTCGTGGAATTTGCAACGTGATATTTGGGAGCGCATTAAGGCCTGTGGTGAGAAATGAAATATCTTCAGATGAAGACTAGAAGGAAGGTTTCTGAGAAACTGCTCTCTGATGTGTGAATTCATCTCACAGAGATACAGTTTTCTTTCATGGAGCTTTCTCTTACCACTCTTTTTGTTGCATCTGGAAAGCGATATTTGGGATCGCTATGAAGACTATACGGACAAAGTTAATATCCTCAATTAAAAACGTGCAAGAAGCTTTCTGCGAAACTGCTCTGTGATATGTGAATTCATTTTACAGGGTTACACCAGTCTTTGATGGAGGAGTTTGTTTGCACTGTTTTTTTGGAATCGCAGCAGTGATATCTTGCATATTGTTGAATCCAATGGTGAAAAATGAAATATCCTCAGATAAAAAATGCAGAGACCTTCTCAGAAACTGCTTTGTTATGGGTGAATTCATCTCTACAGAGTTACATCACTATTTTCAGTGAAAAGCTTGCTAACAGTGTTTCGGCAGAATGTGCAATGAGACACACAGGGGCGCTTTGAGAACAGAAATATCCTCATCTGAGGAAAGAAAGAAGCTTTATGAGAAACTGTTGGTGATGTGTGAATTCAACTCACGGAATTACACCTGTATTTCATGGAGCCGTTTGCTAGCCCCGATTTTGTGGAATCTGAGAACTGGTATTTTGAATCGCTTTGAAGACTATACGGCCAAAGTCAATATCCTCGGATAGAAACCAGGATGAAGCTTTCTGAGACACAGCTTTGTGATGTTTGAATTCATCTCACAGAGTTATACATGTATTTTGTGGAGCCGCTTGCTAGCCCTGTTTTTGTGGATTCTCAGAAGTAATATTTCGGAATGCTATGAAGACTCCTCAGACAGGGGAAATATCCTCAGATAAAAACGTGAAAGAAGCTTTCTGAGAATCCTTTTTGCAATGTGTGAATTAATCTCACAGAGTTACACCTTTCTCTTCATGAAGCTGTTTGCTAACACTGTTCTAGTGGAATCTGAAAAGTCATATTTGGGAGCGTTTTGAGCGCTATGGTGAAAAAGGATATGTTCTCAGATGAAAACTGGAAAGAAGCGTTCTGAGAAACTGCACTGTGATGTGTGAATGCAAGTCACAGAGTTACACTTTTCATTGATCAGTTTGCCAACACTGTTTTCTTGAAATCTGCAATGGGAAATTTCCTAGCGCCATGAAGTTTATGATGACCCAGGAAACATCGTCAGATAAACACGAGAAAGAAGCTTTCTGAGAAACTACTTTGTGATGTGTGAATTCATCTCACAGAGTTAAACAGATATTTCATGGAGCCGTTTGCTAGCACTCTTTTTGTGGAATATGAGAAGTGATATTTTGGATAGCTATGAAGACTCCTCCGACGAAGGCAATATCCTCAGATAAAAACTAGAAAGAAGCTTTCTGAGAAACCGTTTTGTGATGTGTGAATTCGTCTCAGAGATTTACACGTTTCTCCCCATGAAGCACTTTCCTAACACTGTTTTCGTGGATTCTGCAAAGCAATATTTGGGAGTGCATTGAGGCCTGTGATGAAAAAGGAAATATCCTCAGATGAAAACTAGAAAGAAGGTTTCTGAGAAACTGCTATCTGATGTGTGAATTCATCTCACAGGGATACACTTTCCTGTCATGGAGCATTCTATTACCACTCTTTTTGTTTAATCTGGGAAGGGATATTTGGGATCGTTATGAAGACTATACGGACAAAGGAAATATCCTCTGACAAAAATCAGAAAGAAGCTTTCTGCGCAACTGTTCTGTGATGTGTGAATTCATCTCACAGAGTTACACCTATCTCTTCATGAAGCACTTTCCTAACACTGCTTTGGTGGAATCTGCAAAGTGATATTTGGGAGGGCATTGAGGCCTATGGGGAAATAGGAAATATCCTTAGATGAAAACTAGAAGGAAGCTGTCTGAGAAACCGCTTTATGATGTGTGAGTTCATTTCAGAGAGTTATACTTTCATATCATGGAGCAGTCTGTTACCACTGTCTTTGGGGAATCTGAGAAGGGATATATTAGATCGCATTGAGGCCTACGCTGAGAAAGGAAATATTCTCAATTAAAAACCCGAAAGAAGCTTTTTGAGAAACTTCTTTGTGATGTGTGAATTCACCTCACAGAGTTACACCTTTCTCTTCATGAAGCAGTTTGCTAACACTCTTTTCGTGGAATCTGCAACATGATATTTGGGGAGCACATTGAGGACTGTGGTGAAAAAGGAAATATCCTCAAATGAAAACTGGAAAGAAGCATATTCAGAAACTACATTGTGATGTGTGAATGCAACTCACAGAGTTACACTTTTCTCTTCATTGATCATTTTGCTAACACTGTTTTCTTGAAATCTGCAATGGGATATTTCTTAGCGCCATGGATCTTACAGTGACACAGGAAATATCCTAAGATAAAAACGAGAAAGAAGCTATTGAGAAACTGTTTTGTGACGTGTGAATTCATCTCACAGAGTTAAACAGGTATTTCGTGCAGCCGTTTGCTAAAATCTTTTTGTGGAATCTGAGAAGTGATATTTTTTATAGCTATGAAGACTCCTCGGAAGAAGGCAATATCCTCAGATAAAAACTAGAAAGAAGCTTTCTGAGAAACTGCTTTGTGATGTGTGTATTTGTCTCACAGATTTACATGTTTCTCTCCATGAAGCAGTTTCCTAACACAGTTTTTGTGGAATCTGCAAATTGATATTGGGGGCACATTGAGGCATGTGGTGAAAAAGGAAATATCCTCAGATGAAAACTAGAAAGAAGGTTTCTGAGAAACTGCTATCTGATGTATGAATTCAACTCACAGAGATACACTTTCCTTTCACGAAGCATTCTGTTAGCACTCTTTTTGTTGAATCTCGGAAGGGATATTTGGGATCGTTATGAAGACTATAGGGACAACGGAAATACCCTCAGATAAAAATCAGAAAGAAGCTCTCTGCACAACTGTTCTGTGATGTGTGAATTCATTTCACAGAGTTACACCTTTCTCTTCATGAAGCAGTTTGGTAACACTGTTTTCATGGAATCTGCAAACTGATATTTGGGAGCGCATTGAGGCCTATGGTGAAACAGGAAATATCCTTAGATGAAAACTTGAAGGAAGCTTTCTGAGAAACCACTTTATGATGTGTGAGTTCATTTCAGAGAGTTATACTTTCATATCATGGAGCAGTCTATTACCACACACTTTGGGGTATCTGAGAAGGGATATATGTGATCACATTGAGGCCTACACTGAGAAAGGAAATATCCTCAATTAAAAACGTGACAGAAGCTTTCTGAGAAACTTCTTTGTGATGTGTGAATTCATCTCACAGAGTTACACCTTTCTCTTCATGAAGCAGTTTGCTTCTTTTCATGGAATCTACATCATGATATTTGGGAGCACTTTGAGGCCTGTGGTGAAAAAGGAAATAACCTCAGATGAAAACTGAAAAGAAACATTCTGAGAAACTGCATTGTTATGTGTGAATGCAACTCACAGAGTTACACTGTTCTTTTCCTTGATCAGTTTGCCAACACTGTTCTCTTGAAATCTGCAATGGGATATTTCTTAGTGCCAGGAATCTTATGGGGACACAAAAAATATCCTCAGATAAAAACGAGAAAGAAGCTTTGTGAGAAACTTCTTTGTGATGTGTGAATTCATCTCACAGTGTTACACAGGTATTTCGTGGAGCCATTTGCTAGCACTCTTTTTGTGGAATCTGAGAAGTGATATTTTGGATCTCTATGAAGACTCCTTGGATGAAGGAAATATCCTCAGATAAAAACTAGAAAGAAGCCTTCTGAGAAACTGCTTTGTGATGGGTGAATTCATCCCAAAGATTTATACATGTATTTCGTGGAGCCGTTTGCTGGAACTCTTTTTGTGGATTCTGAAAAATGATATTTTGGAATGCATTGAGGCCTGTGGTAAAAAAGGCAATATCCTCAGATGAAAATTAGAAAGAAGGTTTCTGAGAAACTGCTATCTGATGTGTGAATTCATCTCACAGAGATACATTTTCCTTTCTTGGAGCATTCTCTTACCACTCTTTTTGCTGAATCTGGGAAACGATATTTGGGATCGCTATGAAGACTATACGGACAAAGGAAATATACTCAATTAAGGACATGAAAGAAGCTTTCTGTGAAACTACTCTGTGATGTGTAATTTTCTTCGCAGAGTTACACCACTCTTTGATGGAGGAGTTTGCTAGCACTGTTTTTGTGGAATCTCAGAAGTGATATCTTGGATATTGTTGAATCCCATGGTGAAAAATTAAATATCCTCAGATAAAAACGGCAGACAGACCTTCTCCAAAATTGCTTTGCTGTGGGTGAATTCAGCTCACAGTGTTACATCATTATTTTCAGTGAGAAGCTTGCTAACAGTGTTTCTGTAGAATGTGCAATGAGACACACGGGGACGATTTGAGATCAGAAATAACCTCACCTGATAAAAGAAAGAAGCTTTCTGAGAAACTGTTTGTGATGTGTGAATTCAAATCACGGAATTACACCTGCGTTTCGTGGAGCTGTCTGCTAGCCCTGATTTTGTGGAATCTGAGAACGGATATTTTGAATCACTTTGAAGACTATACGGCCAAAGTCAATATCTTCGGATAAATATCAGAATGAACTTTCTGAGAAACTTCTTTGTGATGTGTCAATTCATCTCACAGAGTTACACCTTTCTATTCATTAAGCAGTCTTTGGAGAATCTGTCTGTGGGGAATCTGAGAAGGGATATATTGGATCGCATTGAGGCCTACACTGAGAAAGGAAATATCCTCAAAAACGTGAAAGAAGCTTTCTGAGAAACTTCTTTGTGATGTGCGAATTCATCACACGGAGTTATACCTTCGTCTTCATGAAGCTGTTTGCTAACACTGTTTTCGTGGAATCTGCAATGTGATGTTTGGGAGCGCATTGAGGCCTGTGGTGAAAAGGAAATGTCCTCAGATGAAAACTGGAAAGAAGCGTTCTGAGAAACTGCACTGTGATGTGTGAATGCAACTCACAAAGTTACACTTTTGCATTGATCAGTTTGCCAACACTGTTTTCTTGAAATCTGTAATGGGGTATTTCTTAGTGCCATGAAGCTTACAGTGACACAGGAAGTATCCTCATATAAAAAGGAAAAAGAAGATTTCTGAGAAACTGCTTTGTGATGTATGAATTCATCTCACAGAGTTACACAGGTATTTCGTGGGACCGTTTGCTAGCACTCATTTTGTGGAGTCTGAGAAGTGATATTTTGGATCTTATGAAGACTACTCCAGTGGAGGAAATATCCTCAGATAAAACGGAAAGAAGCTTTCTGAGAAACTTCTTTGTGATGTGTGAATTCGTCTCACAGAGTTACACCTTTCTGTTCATGAAGTAGTTTGCTAACATTGTTTTTGTGGATTCTGAAAAGTGATATCTGGGAGCGCATTTGGGGCTATGGTGAAAAAAGATATATCCTCAGATGAAAACTGGAAAGAAGCGTTCTGAAAAACTGTATTGTGATGTGTGAATGCAACTCACAGAGTTACACTGTTCTTTTCATTGATCATTTTGCTAACACTATTTTCTTGAAATTTGCAATGTGATATTTCGTAGAGTCATGAAGCTTATGGTGACAAAGGAAATATCCTCTGATAAAAACTGGAAAGAAACTTTCTGAGAAACTGCTTTGTGATGTGTGAATTCATCTCACAGATTTATGCGTTTCTCTTCGTGAAACACTTTGATAACACTGTTTTCATGGAATCTGCAAAGTGATATTTGGGAATGCATTGAGGCCTGTGGTGAAAAAGGAAATATCCTCAGATAAAAAGTAGAAGGAAGATTTCTGAGAAACTGCTATCTGATGTGTGAATTCCTCTCACAGAGATACAGTTTTCTTTCATGGAGCATTCTGTTACCACTCTTTTTGTTGAATCTGGGAAGGGATATTTGGGATCGCTATGTAGACTATACGGACCAAGGAAATATCCTCAATTAAAAACGTGAAAGAAGTTTTCTGCGAAACTGCTCTGTGATGTGTGAATTCGTCTCACAGAGTTACACATGTATTTCATGAAGCCGTTTACAGGAACTCTTTTTGTGGAATCTGGGAAGTAATATTTTGAATCGCATTGAGACCTGTGGTGAATAAGGAAATATCTTCAGATGAAAATTACAAAGAGGGTTTCTGAGAAACTGCTATCTGACGTGTGGATTAATCTCACAGAGATACACTTTCCTTTCATGGAGCATTCTGTTACCACTCTTTTTGTTGATTCTGGGAAGCGATATTTGGGATCACTATGAAGACTGTACAGACCAAGGAAATATCATCAATTAAAAACGTGAAAAGAAACTTTCTGCGAAACTGCTCTGTAATGTGTGAATACACTTGACAGAGTTACACCACTCTTTGGTGGAGGAGTTTGCTAGCACTGTTTTTGTGGAATCTCAGAAGTGATATCTTGGATATCGTTGAATCCCATGGTGAAAAATGAAATATCCTGATAAAAACTACAGAGAGACCTACTCAGAAACTGTTTTGTTGTGGGTGAATTCAGCTCACAGTGTTACATCATTGTTTTCAGGGAGAAGCTTGCCAACAGTGTTTTTGCAGAATATGCCATGAGACACACCGGGGTGCTTTGAGACCAGAAATATCCTCAGCTGAAGCAAGAAAAAAGCTTTCTGAGAAACTGTTTGTGATGTGTGAATTCAACTCACTGAAATTCACCTGCATTTCGTGGAGCCGTTTGCTAGCCCTGATTTTGTTGGATCTGTGAAGGGATATTTTGAATCACTTTGAAAACTATATGGCCAAAGTCAATATCCTCGGATAAAAAACAGAATGAAAGTTTCTGAGAAACTGCTTTGTGATGTGTGAATTCATCTCAGAGTTACACATGTATTTCGTGGAGCCGTTTGCTCGTCCTGTTTTTGTAGAGTCTCAGAAGTGATATTTTGGAACGCTATGAAGATTCCTCAAACAGAGGAAATATCCTCAGATAAAAATGAAAAAGAAGCTTTCGGAGAAACTTCTTTGTGATGCGTGAATTCATCTCACAGAGTTACACCTTTCTCTTCATGAAGCAGATTGATAACACTGTTTTCGTGGAATCTGAAAAGTGATATTTGGGAGCACATTGAAGGCTACGGTGAAAAAGGATATATTCTCAGATGAAAACTGGAATGAAGCCTTCTGAGAAACTGCATTGTGATGTGTGAATGCAGCTCACAGAGTTACACTTTTCTTTTCATTGATCAGTTTGCCAACACTGTTTTCTTTAAATCTGCAATGGGATATTTCTTATCGCCATGAAGCGTACGGTGACACAGGAAATATCCTCTGATAAAAACGAGAAAGAAGCTTTCACAAACGAGAAACTGATTTGTGATGTGTGAATTCATCTCACATGTATTTCGTGGAGCCGTTTGCTGGAACTCTTTTTGTGGAATCTGAGAAGTGATATTTTGGATCCCATTGAGGCCTGTGGTGAAAAAGGAAATACCCTCAGATGAAATTAGAAGGTTTCAGAGAAACTGCTCTCTGATGTGTGAATTCATCTCACAAAGATACAGTTTCCTTTCATGGAGTATTCTTTTACCACTCTTTTTGTTGAATCTGGGAAGCGATATTTGGGATCGCTCTGAAGACTATAGGGACAAAGGAAATATCCTCAATTAAGAAAGTGAAAGAAGCTTTCTGTGAAACTGCTCTGAGTTGTGTGAATTTACTTCGCAGAGTTACACCACTCTTTGAAGGAGGAGTTTGCTAGCACTGTTTTTGTGGAATCTCAGAAGTGATATCTTGGATATTGTTGAATCCCTTGGTGAAAAATTATATATCCTCAGATAAAAACTGCAGAGAGGTCTTCTCAGAAACTGCTTTGTTGTGGGTGAATTCAGCTCACAGAATTACATCATTGTTTTCAGTGAGAAGCTTGCTAACAGTGTTTCCGTAGAATGTGCAATGAGACACACGGGGATGGTTTGAGACCAGAAATATCCTCAGCTGAGAAAAGAAAGAAGCTTTCTGAGAATCTGTTTGTGATGTGTGAATTCAACTCACTGAATTACACTTGCATTCCATGGAGCCGTTTGCTAGCCCTGATTTTGTGGAATCTGAGAACGGATATTTTGAATCGCTTTGAAAACTATACGGCCAAAGTCAATATCCTCGGATAAAAACCACAATGAAACTTTCTGAGTAACTGCTTTGTGATGTGTGAATTCATCTCACAGAGGTACACATGTATTTCGTGGAGCCGTTTGCTAGCCCTGTTTTTGTGGAGTCTCAGAAGTAATATTTTGGAACGATATGAAGACTTCTCAGACAGAGGAAGTATCCTCAGATAAAAACGAGAAAGAAGCATTCTGAGAAATTTCTTTGTGGTCTGGGAATTCATCTCACAGAGTTATACCTTTCTCCTCATGAGGCAGTTTGCTAACACTGTTTTCATGGAATCTGAAAAGTGATATTTGGGAGCGCATTGAGGACTATGGTGAAAAAGGATATATCCTGAGATGAAAACTGGAAAGAAGCGTTCTGAGAAACTGCTTGTGATGTGGGAATGACACTCACAGAGATACACGGTTCTTTTCAGTGATCAGTTTGCTAACACTGCTTTCTTGAATTCTGCAATGGGATATTTCATAGTGCCATGAAGCTTATGGTGACAAAGGAAATATCCTCACATAAAAATCAGAAAGAAGCTTTCTGGGAAACTACTTTGTGATATGTGAATTAATCTCACAGATTTACACGTTTCTCTCCATGAAGTAGTTTCCCAACACTGTTTTCGTGGAATCTGCAACGTGATATTTGGGAGTGCATTGAGGAATATGGTGAAAAAGGAAATATCCTCAGGTGAAAGCTGGAAAGAAGCGTTCTGAGAAACTGCATTGTGATGTGTGAACACAACGCACAGAGTTACACTTTTCTTTTCATTGATCAGTTTGCCAACACTGTTTTCTTGAAATCTGCAATGGGATATTTCTGCAACATGACATTTGGGAGTGCATTGAGGCCTGTGGTGTAAAAGGAAATATCCTCCGATAAAGACGAGAAAGAAGCTTTCTGACAAACTGCTTTTTGATGTGTTTCTATCCTCAGGTAAAAACCAGAAAGAAGCTTTCTGAGAAACTGCTTTATGATGTTTCAATTCATCTCACAATGTTACACCAGTCTCTCATGGAGGAGTTTGCTAGCTCCATTTTTGAGGGATCTCAGAAGTGATGTTTTGGATATCATTGAATCCCATGGTAAATATTGAAATATCCACTGATAAAACCTGGGAAGAAGCCTTCTCAGAAACTGCTTGGTGGTGTGCGAATTCACCTCACAGAGTTACACTATTGCTTTCATTGAGATGTTTGGTAACACTGTTTTCACAGAATCTGCAATGAGATATACGGGAGTGCTTTGAGAACTGAAATATCCTCAGATAAAAATGAGAAAGAAGCTTTCTGAGAAACTTCTTTGTGATGTGTGAATTCATCTCACAGAGTTACACCTTTCTCTTCATGAAGCAGATTGATTACACTGTTTTCGTGGAATCTGAAAAGTGATATTTGGGAGTGTATTGAGGGCTATGGTGAAAAAGGATACATCCTCAGATGAAAACTGGAAAGAAGCGTTCTGAGAAACTGCATTGTGATGTGTGACTGTAACTCAAAGAGTTACACTGTTCTTTTCATTGATCAGTTTGCTAACACTGTTTTCTTGGAATCTGCAATGGGGTATTTCTTAGCACCATGAAGTTTACGGCGACGAAGGAAATATCCTCAGAAAAAAACGAAAAAGAAGCTTTCTGAGAAACTGCTTTGTGATGTGTGAATTCATCTGACAGATTTACACGTTTCTCTCCATGAAGCAGTTTCCTAACACTGTATTCATGGAATCTGCAAAGTGATATTTGGGAGCACATTGAGGCTTGTGGTGAAAAAGGAAATATCCTCAGATGAAAACTAGAAAGAAGGTTTCTGAGAAACTGCCAGCAGATGTGTGAATTCATCTCCCAGAGATACACTTTTCTTTCATGGAGCATTCTGTTACCGCTCTTTTTTTTGAACCGGGGAAGGCATATTTGGGATCACTATGAAGACTAACGGACAAAGGAAATATCCTCAATTAAAAACGTGAAAGAAGCTTTCTGTGAAACTACTCTGTGATGTGTGAATTCATTCCACAGAGTTTCAGTAGTTTGAAATGGCTGTTTTTGTGGAATCCGAGAAGGGTCATTTGGGAATGCTATGAGAAACATGGTTGAAAAGAAAGCGTCCTCTGATGAAAACTCACAGGAAGCTTTCTATGAAACTGCTTTGTGATGTGTGCATTCCACTCTAAAAGTTATACATTTCTTCTCATAGAGCAGGATGGAAACACTTTTGGCGAAAAAGCCACCAAGGGATATTTTGGAGTGCATTGAAGCCAATGGTGAAAAAGGAAATATCCTGAGATAGAAACTGGAAAGAAGCTTTCTGAGAAACTTCTTTGTGATGTGTGCATTCCACTCATAGAGTTATACATTTATCCTCATAGAGCAGGATGGAAACACTTTTGGTGGAAAAGCTGCCAAGGGATATTTCCGAGCCCATTGATGCCTATGGTGAAAAAGGACCTATCCTCAGATAAAAACTGGAAAGAAGCTTTCTGAGAAACTGCTTTGTGATACGTTTGTTCCTCTAACCGGGATAAAGACTTCCTTACATTGCACAGTTTGGAAACTCTGTCTTTGAGGAATCCATGAAAGGGCATAAGGTGGCGCCCTGAAGCCTATGTTGAGCAAAGAACTATCTTCAAATGAAAACTGAACAGGGCCGGGCGCGGTGGCTCACGCCTGTAATCCCAGCTCTCAGGGAGGCAGAGGCGGGAGGATAGCTTGATCCCAGGAGTTCGAGACCTGCCTGGGTAACACAGCGAGACCCCATTCTCCACAAAAAGGAAAAAAAAAAAAAGACGAAAACTGAACAGAATCTGAGAGACTGCTTTGTGTCATGTGAACCAATCTCGCAGAGTTAACAGTTTCTTTTCACTGAGTCGTTCTCTGACGGTGTTTTTGTGTAAACTGTGCAGCGATACTCGGGAGCGCTTTCAGGCCTATGGTCCAAAATAAATATTTCCAGATAAAAACTGGAGAGTAGCTTTCTGTGAAACTGCTTTGTGATGTGTGCATTCCACTCTAAGAGTTATACATTTCTCCTCATAGAGCAGGATGGAAACAGTTTTGATGAAAAAGCTACCAAGGGATATTTCAGAGCGCATTGAAGCCTATGTTGAAAAAGAAAATATCCTCAGATAAAAACTGGAAAGAAGCTTTCTGAGAAACTGCTTTGTGATACGTTCATTCGACTCATCGAGAAAAATCTTTCCTTACATTGCACAGTTTGGAAACTGTGTCTTTGAGGAATCCACGAAAGCACATTCGGTGGTGCCCTGAGGCCTATATTGAGCAAAGACCTATCTTCTAATGAAAACTGGACAGAATCTTTCTGAGAAACTGCTTTGTGTCATGTAAAACAATCTAGCAGTGTTAATGGATGCTTTTCACTGAGGTGTTCCCTGACAGTGTTTTTGTGTAAACTGCGCAGCGATACTCGGGAGCGCTTTCAGGCCTATGGTCAAAAAAGAAATATTTTCAGATAAAAACTGGAGAGAAGCTTTCTGTGAGCCTCCTTTGTGATGTGTGCACTGCACTAACAGAGTTATGTCTCTCTTCTCATACTGCACTGTGGAAACACTTTCGGTGTATAAGTTACTAAGGGCTATTTCAGAGAGCTTTGAAGTCTCAGTTGAGAAGGGAAATATTCTCAGAGGAAAAACTGGAAAGAACCTTTCTGAGAAACTGCTTTGTGATGTGTGTATTCGTCACCTAGAGTTAAGCAACTTTTGGGATTGAGCAGTTTGAAATGGCTGTTTTTGTGGAATCTGAGAGGGGAATTTTGGGAATGCTATGAAAAATATTGTGGAGAAGGAAGTGTCCCCGGAGGAAAACTAGAAGGAAGCTTTCTGAGAAACTGCTTTTGGTCGCATGAATTCTTGCAGAGTTAACCTTTTCTTTTCATATAGCAGTTTGATAACACTGTTTCTGTGTTGTCTGAGAAGGGATATCCAGGAGCTCTTTCAGGCCTCTGGTGAAAAAGGAAATAACTCCAGACAAAAAAGGAGAGAAGCTTTCTGTGAGACTGCTTTGTGATGTGTGCATTGTATGCACAGTTATACAACCCTTTCCATCGAGCACTGTGTACACACTTTTGGTGTAAAAGCTAACAAGGGGATATTTTGAAGTGCTTTGGAGCCAATGGTGAGAAACGAAATATCCTCAGATAAAAACTGGAAAGAAGTTTTCTGAGTAACTGCTTTGTGATGTGTGTATTCATCTCACAGAGCTAAACCACACTTTGGATTGAGCAGTTTGAAATGGCTATTTTTGTGGAATTGAAGAAGGGTCATTTGGATCGCTATGAGGAATATAGTGGAAAAAGAAGCATCCTCGGGTGAAAACTAGAAGGAAGCTTTCTGAGAAACTGCGTTGTGATGTGTGCATTCCACTCTAAGAGTTATACATTTCTCCTCATAGATCAGGATGGAATCACTTTCAGTGGAAAAGCTACCAGGGGATGTTTCGGAGCACAGTGAAGCCTATGGTGAAAAAGGAAATATCCTCAGATAAAAACTGGAAAGAAGCTTTCTGAGAAACTGCTTTGTGATGTGTGTATTCGTCACCTAGAGTAAAGCAACCCTTGGGATTGAGCAGTTTGAAATCGCTGTTTGTGTGGAATCTGAGAGGGGAACTTTGGGAATGCTATGAAAAATATTGTGAAGAAGGAAGCGTCCTCAGATGAAAACTAGAAGGAAGCTTTCTGAGAAACTGCTTTTGGTCGTGTGAATTCTTCTGGCAGAGTTAACCTTTTCTTTTCATATAGCAGTTTGATAACACTGTTTCTGTGTTGTCTGAGAAGGGATATCCAGGAGCTCTTTCAGGCCTCTGGTGAAAAAGGAAATAACTCCAGACAAAAACGGAAGAGAAGCTTTCTGTGAGACTGCTTTGTGATGTGTGCATTGTATGCACAGTTATACAACCCTTTCCATCGAGCACTGTGTACACACTTTTGGTGTAAAAGCTAACAAGGGGATATTTCGAAGCGCTTTGGAGCCAATGGTGAGAAAGGAAATATCCTCAGATAAAAACTGGAAAGAAGTTTTCTGAGTAACTGCTTTGTGATGTGTGTATTCATCTCACAGAGCTAAACCACACTTTGGATTGAGCAGTTTGAAATGGCTATTTTTGTGGAATTGAAGAAGGGTCATTTGGATCGCTATGAGGAATATGGTGGAAAAAGAAGCATCCTCGGGTGAAAACTAGAAGGAAGTTTTCTGAGAAACTGCTTTGTGATGTGTGCATTCCACTCTAAGAGTTATACATTTCTCCTCATAGATCAGGATGGAATCACTTTCAGTGGAAAAGCTACCAGGGGATGTTTCGGAGCACAGTGAAGCCTATGGTGAAAAAGGAAATATCCTCAGATAGAAACTGGAAAGAAGCTTTCTGAGAAACTGCTTTGTGATGTGTGTATTCGTCACCTAGAGTAAAGCAACTCTTGGGATTGAGCAGTTTGAAATCGCTGTTTGTGTGGAATCTGAGAGGGGAACTTTGGGAATGCTATGAAAAATATTGTGGAGAAGGAAGCGTCCTCAGATGAAAACTAGAAGGAAGCTTTCTGAGAAACTGCTTTTGGTCGTGTGAATTCTTCTGGCAGAGTTAACCTTTTCTTTTCATATAGCAGTTTAATAACACTGTTTCCGTGTCGCCTGAGAAGGGATATCCGGGATCACTTCCAGGCCTCTGGTGAAAAAGCAAATATCTCCAGATAAAAACTGGAGAGAAGCTTTCTGTGAACCTCCTTCATGATGTGTGCATTCCACACACAGAGTTATACCACCCTTTTCATCGAGCACTGTGTACACGCTTTTGGTGTAAAACCTAACAAGGGATATTTCGAAGCACTCTGAAGCCAATGGTGAGAAAGGAAAACTGGAAAGTTTTTACTCAGATAAAAACTGGAAAGAAGCTTTCTGAGTAACGGCTTTGCGATGTGTGTATTCATCTCATAGAGCTAAACCATGCTTTGGATTGAGCAGTTTCAAACGGCTGTTTTTCTTGGAATTCGAGAAGGGTCATTTGGGAATGCTATGAGAAATATGGTGGAAAAGGAAGCGTCCTCGGATGAAAACTAGAAGGAAGCTTCCTGTGAAACTGCTTTGTGATGTGTGCATTCCACTCTAAGAGTTATATATTTATCCTCATAGAGCAGGATGGAAAGACTTTTAGCAAAAAAGCTACCAAGGGATATTTCAGAGCGCATTGAAACCTATGGTGAAAAAGGAAATATCCTCAGATAAAAACTGGAAAGAAGTTTTCTGAGAAACTGCTTTGTGATATGTTCATTCCTCTAATCGGGATAAAGGCTTCCTTACATTGCACAGTTTGGAAACTCTGTCTTTGAGGAATCCATGAAAGGGCATAAGGTGGCGCCCTGAAGCCTATGTTGAGCAAAGAACTATCTTCAAATGAAAACTGAACAGAATCTGAGAAACTACTTTGTGTCATGTGAACCAATCTCGCAGAGTTAACGGTTTCTTTTCACTGAGTCGTTCTCTGACGGTGTTTTTGTGTAAACTGTGCAGCGATACTCGGGAGCGCTTTCAGGCCTATGGTCCAAAATAAATATTTCCAGATAAAAACTGGAGAGTAGCTTTCTGTGAAACTGCTTTGTGATGTGTGCATTCCACACACAGAGTTATACATTTCTCCTCATAGAGCAGGATGGAAACAGTTTTGGTGAAAAGCTACCAAGGGATATTTCAGAGCGCATTGAAGTCTATGGTGGAAAAGGAAATATCCTCAGATAAAAACTGGAAAGAAGCTTTCTGAGAAACTGCTTTGTGATATTTTCATTCGACTCATCGAGATAAAGCTTTCCTTACATCGCACAGTTTGGAAACTGTCTTTGAGGAATCCACGAAAGCAGATTCGATGGTGCCCTGAGGCCTAAGTTGAGCAAAGAACTATCTTCAGATGAAAAAGGACAGAATCTTTCTGAGAAACTGCTTTGTGTCGTGTGAAACAATCTCGCAGTGTTAACAGATGCTTTTCACTGGGGTGTTTGCTGACGGTGTTTTTGAGTAAACTGCGCAGCGATACTCGGGAGTGCTTTCAGGACTATGGTCAAAAAAGAAATACTTCCAGATAAGAACTGGAGAGAAGCTTTCTGTGAGCCTCCTTTGTGATGTGTGCACTGCACTAACAGAGTTGTACCTCTCTTCTCATACTGCACTGTGAAAACTCTTTTGGTGTATAAGGTACCAAGGGATATTTCAGAGAGCTTTGAAGTCTCAGTTGAGAAGGGAAATATTCCCAGAGAAAAACTTGAAAGAAGCTTTCTGAGTAACTGCTTTGTGACGTGTGTATTCATCTCATAGAGCTAAACCACGCTTTGGATTGAGCAGTTTGAAATGGCTGTTTTTGTGGAATCCGAGAAGGGTCATTTGGGAATGCTATGAGAAATATGGTGCAAAAGGAAGCATCCTCGGATGAAAACTAGACAGAAGCTTTCTGAGAAACTGCTTTGTGCCGTGTGAGTTCCTCTCGTAAAGCTAACCCTTTCTTTTCACTGAGCAGTTTCCCAACACTGTTTTTGCATAATCTGCGAAGGTATATTCGGGAGCGCTTTGAGACCTATGGTATCAAAGGAAATATCTCTAGATGAAAACTGGAGAGAAGCTTTCTGTGAACCTCTTTTGTCATGTGTGCATTCCACTCACAGAGTTATACCTCTCTTTTCAGAGAGCTGTGTGGAAACACGTTTGGTGTCAAGGCTACCAAGGGGTGTTTGGGAGCGCTTTGAAGCCTGTGGTGAGAAAGGAAATCTCCTCAGAGAGAAACTGGTAAGAAGCTTTCTGAGAAACTGCTTTGTGATGGGTCTATTCATCTCATACAGTTAAACCATTCCTTGGAAGGAGCAGTTTGAAATCACTGTTTCAGTGGAATCTCAGAAGGGACCTTTGGAAACGCTATGAAAAATGCGGTGTGAAAGGAAATATCATTGAATGAAAACGAGAAGGAAGCTTTCTGAGAAACCGCTTTCTGTTGTGTGAATTCCCCTCGCTGAGTGAATGCATACTTTTCTTTCAGCAGTTTACTGGGACTCTTTCTGTGTAATCTGTGAAGGGATATTCAGGAGCGCTTTGAGGCCTATGGTGAAAAGGGAAATATCTTCAGATAAATACTGGAGAGTAGCTTTCTGAGAAACTGCTTGTGATGTGTGCACTGCACTAACAGAGTTATACCTCTCTTCTCATACTGCACTGTGGAAACACTTTTGGTGTATAAGGTACCAAGGGATATTTCAGAGAGCTTTGAAGTCTGTTGAGAAGGGAAATATTCTCAGAGAAAAACTAAAAGAAGCTTTCTGAGAAACTGCTTCATGATGTGTGTATTCATCATCTAGAGTTAAGCAACCTTGGAATTGAGCAGTTTGAAATCACTCTTTTTGTGGAATCTGAGAGGGGAATTTTGGGAACGCTATGAAAAATATTGTGGAGAAGGAAGCATCCTCGGATGAAAACTAGAAGGAAGCTTTCTGAGAAAATGCTTTTGGTCACGTGAATTCTTCTTGCAGAGTTAATCTTTTCTTGTCATATAGCAGTTTGATAACACTGTTTCTGTGTTGTCTGAGAAGGGATATCCGGGAGCCCATTCAGGCCTCTGGTGAAAAAGAAAATAACTCCAGACAAAAACGGGAGAGAAGCTTTCTGTGAGACTGCTTTGTGATGTGTGCATTCCACGCACAGAGTTATACAATCCTTTTCATCGAGCACTGTGTACATGCTTTTGATGTAAAAGCTAACAAGGGATATTTCAAAACACTTTGAAGCCAATGGTGAGAAAGGAAATATCCTCAGAAACAAACTGGAAAGAAGCTTTCTGAGTAACTGCTTTGTGACGTGTGTATTCATCTCATAGAGCTAAACCACGCTTTGGATTGAGCAGTTTGAAATGGCTGTTTTTGTGGAATCCGAGAAGGGTCATTTGGGAATGCTATGAGAAATATGGTGCAAAAGGAAGCATCCTCGGATGAAAACTAGACAGAAGCTTTCTGAGAAACTGCTTTGTGCCGTGTGAGTTCCTCTCGTAAAGCTAACCCTTTCTTTTCACTGAGCAGTTTCCCAACACTGTTTTTGCGTAATCTGCGAAGGTATATTCGGGAGCGCTTTGAGACCTATGGTATCAAAGGAAATATCTCTAGATGAAAACTGGAGAGAAGCTTTCTCTGAACCTCCTTTGTCATGTGTGCATTCCACTCACAGAGTTATACCTCTCTGTTCAGAAAGCAGTGTGGAAACAGTTTTGGTGTCAAGGCTACCAAGGGGTATTTGGGAGCGCTTTGAAGCCTGTGGTGAGAAAGGAAATCTCCTCAGAGAGAAATGGGTAAAAAGCTTTCTGGAAAACTGCTTTGTGATGGGTCTATTCATCTCATACAGTTAAACCATTCTTTGGAAGGAGCAGTTTGAAATCACTGTTTCAGTGGAATCTCAGAAGGGACCTTTGGGAACGCTATGAAAAATGCGGTGTGAAAGGAAATATCCTCGGATGAAAACCACAAGGAAGCTTTCTGAGAAACTGCTTTCTGTTGTGTGAATTTCCCTCACAGAGTGAATGCATCCTTTTCTCTCAGCAGTTTACTGGGACTCTTTCTGTGTAATCCGCAAAGGAGTATTCGTGAGCACTTTGAGGCCTATGGTGAAAAGGGAAATATCTTCAGATAAAAATTGGAGAGTAGCTTTCTGTGAAACTGCTTTGTGATGTGTGTATTCCACTCTAAGAGTTACACATTTCTCCTCATAGAGCAGGATGGAAACACTTTCGGTGAAAAAGCTACCAAGGGATATTTGGGAGCACATTGAAGCCTATGGTGAAAAAGAAAATATCCTCAGATAAAAACTGGAAAGAAGCTTTCTGAGAAACTGCTTTGTGATGTGTGCATTCCACTCTAAGAGTTATACATTTATCCTCATAGAGCAGGATGGAAACACTTTCGGTGGAAAAGCTACCAAAGGATATTTCGGAGCCTATTGAAGCCTATGGTGAAAAAGGACCTATCCTCAGATAAAAACTGGAAATAAGCTTTCTGAGAAACTGCTTTGTGATATGTTCATTCAACTCATGGAGATAAAGCTTTCCTTACATTGCACAGTTTGGAAACTCTGTCCTTGAGGAATCCACAAAAGGACATTAGGTGGCGCCCTGAGGCCTATGTTGAGCAAAGAACTATCTTCAAATGAAAACTGGACAGAATCTGAGAAACTGCTTTGTGTCCTGTGAAACAATCTTACAGAGTTAATAGTTTCTTTTCACTGACGCATTCTCTGACGGTGTTTTTGTGTAAACTGCGCAGCGACACTAGGGAGTGCTTTCAGGCGTATGGTCCAAAATAAATATTTCCACATAAAAACTAGAGAGTAGCTTTCTGTGAAACTGCTTTGTGATCTGTGCATTCCACTCTAAGAGTCATACATTCCTCCTCAGAGAGCAGGATGGAAACACTTTTGGTGAAAAAGCTATCAAGGGATATATCGGAGTACATTGAAGCCTATGGTGAAAAAGGAAATATTCTCAGAGAAAAACTGGAAAGAAGCTTTCTGAAAAACTGCTTTGTGATGTGTGTATTCATCACCTAGAGTTAAGCAGCCCTTGGGATTGAGCAGTTTGAAATCACTGTTTTTGTGGAATCTGAGAAGAGACCTTTGGGAATGCTGTGAAAAGCATTGTGAACTGGGAAGCATCCTCCTGTGAAAACTAGAAGGAAGCTTTTTGAGAAACTGCTTTGTGTTGTTTGAAACAATTTCGCAGAGTTAACAGTATCTTTTCACTGAGGCGTTCGCTGACGGTGTTTTTATGTAAACTGCACAGCGATACTCGGGAGCGCTTTCAGGCCTATGGTCAAAAAAGAAATATTTCCAGATAAAAACTGGAGAGAAGCTTTCTGTGAGCCTCCTTTGTGATGTGTGCACTGCACTAACAGAGTTATACCTCTCTTCTCATACTGCACTGTGGAAACACTTTAGGTGTATAAGTTACTAAGGGCTATTTCAGAGAGCTTTGAAGTCTCTGTTGAGAAGCGAAATATTCTCAGAGAAAAACTGGAAAGAAGCTTTCTGAGAAATTGCTTTGTGATGTGTGTATTGGTCACCTAGAGTTAAGCAACCCTTGGGATTGAGCAGTTTGAAATCACTGTTTGTGTGGAATCTGAGAGGGGAATTTTGGGAACACTATGAAAAATATTGTGGAGAAGGAAGCGTCCTTGGATGAAAACTAGATGGAAGCTTTCTGAAAAACTGCTTTGGGTGGTGTGAATTCCTCTCGTAGAGTTAACCTTTTCTTTTCATGTAGCAGTTTGATAACACTTTCTGTGTCGTCTGAGAAGGGATATCCGGGAACCCTTTCAGGCCTCTGGTGAAAAAGGAAATAACTCCAGATAAAAACGGAAGAGAAGCTTTCCGTGAGACTGCTTTGTGATGTGTGTATTCCACTCACAGAGTTATACCTCTCTTTTCAGAGAGCAGTGTGGAAACACTTTTAGTGTCAAGGCTACCAAGGGATATTTGGGAGTGCTTTGAAGCCTGTGGTGAGAAAGGACATATCCTCAGAGACAAACGGATAAGAAGCTTTCTGAGAAACGTTTGGGAACACTGTGAAAAATATGGTGAAAAACGACACTTCCTGGGATGAAAACTAGATGGAAGCTTTTTGAGAAACTGCTTTGTGTTGTTTGAATTCCCCTCACAAAGTTAAGCTTTTTCTTTCATTAGGCAGTTTGCTAGTACTGTTTTTGTGTAATTTGCAAAGGAATATTCGGGAGCACTTATAAGCCTATGGTGAAAAAGGAAATATCTTCAGATAAAACCTGGAGAGAAGCTTTCCCTGAAACTGCTTTGAGACTCAGAAGTGGTTTTCTTAGTGCTACTTTCAGTTTTTTTCTTTTTTGTCTTTGCTCCTGCCGGATCACCAAGGCTGTTCCTCTGCTGATATTCTTTTAGCTGTGGGAAAGAAGAACAGTAATACTCATGAGAAATACCAGCCCCTACAGCCACATCCTCCTTTACAGTTTTTGCAAAATACTCTTATACACCATCTGATTTAACGCCATCAACATCTGTACAAGGTGTTGTCACAATCAGTGTCTGAGAGGGATGGATATTATGGGCAAAAAAAAAAAAGTAGGGGGGCAATTGTGGAACTTATACTCAGTCTTCTGACTCCAAGCTCTGAGGTTTTGCCACAAATTAGCAGCTGCCAGTGACCAAACCCGGAGTCAGAGATAGAAAAGTAAACATAAATTAGGCAGGAACTGCACTCTGTGGTTTACTCATACATCCTCACACGTCTGTTAGTGTGAAGAAGTGCACCAGTACGTCTCAAATTTTATATCAATGTGCCCTCATGGCAGAAGCCAGCTTTCTTGTTAAATCTGGAAATTTTTCAGAAAGAGGATAACCTAAGTCTCATTTCAGAGAGAAGTGTGATATACTCTTAGAAACCTATGTGACTGTCATCCCTAAGTACTTTAATGTTTTTTCTTAGGAGAATCGAGGGAAACTGATGCTTCAGAAAGATCTCCCACATTTATCCTGTGGCACTCAAAGTACCCCAACTTGGGATGATATGAAGAAGATTCAAGCTTGTCAAGTTCAGTTTCCCAAGATCTATTCCACAGATGAGCAAATCTCACTTCGGAGACCACTGACTGAAGGGCAGTGTGGTCCCAGAACTGTGGAGAATTAGAATATGAGGTGGAGAACGGAGACAAGCAAACCAAACCCGTTCCCCCATTGCCACCCAGAGATACTGTCAATGTTTTGAGTTCATGAGGGATATGTAGGCTTTCCACACTGTCAATGTCTGTGTGGAGGGAGTAAGGTAGCCTGAAAACTCTTGCTCCTAGGTCCCATAGTCCTCATTCACCTTCCAGCTGGAAATTTGTGCTGCGACCAGAGGAACAAGAAATGGGGTGAGAATGCTTAGGGGACTAGGTCATAGGATCAAAGATCGGCCTTACAGCAGTAATGACAGTTCCTAGGGGGACTGTGACATCACTACATTCTACTCCTCCTGGGGATGAGGGGAACCACATCAGTGCAATGACTGAGTCACTGATCCATGATGTGGGAATAGGACGTAAGGCTGGGACCCAAGTCCTTAGAGACACCAGTCCAAAGGGCCTAGAGATGTCAGGCTTGGGTCAGCAGGAAGGGAGAGCAGAGTCTGAGGCAGGGAACCCCACGAGTCGCCAGCCCAAAGTCACCAAGGGATAACTGGATATGGGGATGGGAGCTGGGAATGGGGCTGGTGGACCCAGGTCCTTGGAGAGGTGAGCCCAAAAAATTCAGGCAGATCAGTCTTGGTGTAGCAGGATGTGAGGGCTGAATATGGAGCAGGGAGCCCCAGGAGTCACTCACCCAACATCACCCTGGGTTGACTGGTAAGGGCAGGGGCTGGGCTGCTTGCTGAAGGGGGGGCTGACTGACAAGTCTTTGGTGAGGGGAGCCCAGAGGTGCCAGGGTTGGGTGGCCCAGTCCGGTATTCCTCAGGACAGTAATGGATTCTGGCAATGGTTTTGTCATTGGAGGGGATCTGTGGCTGGATTGGGGGGCCATGACCTAGTGAATTTTACCTTTTTCTTGGCTGCTGCCAATTTGCTCGTTTCTTCTAACATCACAGGGTGGGGAGGGAGGCAGGGTTGTGGCCACATCAGCGAACACCTCCATTCACCTACCAGGCAGCTGTGCAACTGAGCCAGAGGAGGCATAACCAGGACCCCATTAGAGCACAGATAGGGGTGTGGTCTTAATGTTCCAAGTCTATTGGTCAATGAGGAAGATGAAAGGGAAAGGAGGTGTGGCCAGGCGGCAGTGTGTCCAGAGGAACCTATGGCATCACAAGGAAAGCTGCCCATGCAACTGCTGTCTCCTCCCACTTTAGGAGAGGGGCGGGGCCTGCCTACTCCAGGAGAGGGGAGGGGCTGCTTTTTGCTTTAAAACTTTTTTTTTTAAGTTTGCTTTAAAACTTTAAAACTTTTTATCTTCAGATGGAGTACAAGAATTATCAGTATTACCTCAATTGAGACACAAATCCTACAAAAATGGAAAATCCATAGCATGTTTGATGATTAATGAAGTGGACTGTATTATCCAACATTCCAATAAGGTAAAATAATCACAAGATTTCTCTTTTTTGGAAAAATGTTACTCTTATTCTCCTACATTATTAAGATTTTTTTTAAAAACAAGAAACATGTCTAATATCTTTAAAAACACAAAGCTTTTGGGCTGTTTGCAGTGGCTCACACCTGTAATCCCAGCACTTTGGGAGGCATAGGCGGGTGGATCACCTTAGGTCAGGAGTTCAGGACCAGCCTGGCCAACGTGGTGAAAACCTGCCTCTACTAAAAACACAAAAACTAGCCAGGTGTCATGTTGGCTACTTGGGAGGCTGAGGCAGGAGAATAACTTGAACCCAAGATGCAGAAGTTGCAGTGAGCCAAGGTCACACCACTGCACTCCAGCCAGGGTGACAAAGTGAGACTCCACCTCAAAAAAAATAAAATAGTAAAAAATAAAAATGAAAACACGAATCTTTCAATTTAATAAGCACTGGTTGAAGACAAATACAGGGCCTGTTTTTCTAGAATCATCTGGCCTTTCTAAGCCTTGCAAATGAAACTGAATTTCTCACTTGATATTTGGCTATGACTTGCAATCATGAAAACCAAGAATTGTGTTACGTCACTGTGTATTGCTTTTTACCTGAATTCCACACTAGACTGGGATCAAGGGTTGACTCTTTCATGATTTGCTCCATAACCTGTGTACTTCTTTTCCCATACCAAACTAAGCTTTTTTCTAGAGTTCTACAATTTACAGTTACTAGACAAGTGTGGTTCTGAAAAATGTAACCTCTGGATTAGCAGCACCAGCAGAACCTGAGAAATTTTTATAAGTGCAAATTCTCAGGCCCCACCCTGGACCTGGTGAATCAGAAACGCTGGAGTAGGGCTCAGCAATCTGTGCTGCAGTAATCCCTCCAGGTGTTCAAGAACCTCTGGCATACAGCAGGTAGAAAAATGTTTCCTTCTGTAGGTCCAAAGCCAGGGATACCATATGTTCTGTCTTGATATGAAACAATGACATGCAACTAAAAGACATAAATCTCCTTCCTGCTCCCACCCTTCATCCGATGTGAGTTATGAGTTTTATGAGTTAAACAAGAAAACAAGCGGCAATCATAGATTCTGTTTAAAAAAGGTATTTACAAGTGTCAGTTCTCATCCAGCCTGATCTCACTCAATACCATTTACACCCTCTTACCTCTCAAGTTTTTTTTTTTTTTTTATACTTTAAGTTCTAGGGTACATGTGCATAACGTGCAGGTTTGTTACATATGTAAACTTATGCCATGTTGGTGTGCTGCACCCATCAACTCGTCAGCACCCATCAATTCATCATTTGTATCATGTATAACTCCCCAATGCAATCCCTCCCCCCTCCCCCCTCCCCATGATAGGCCCCGGTGTGTGATGTTCCCCTTCCCGAGTCCAAGTGATCTCATTGTTCAGTTCCCACCTATGAGTGAGAACATGCGGTGTTTGGTTTTCTCTTCTTGTGATAGTTTGCTAAGAATGATGGTTTCCAGCTGCATCAAGCTACCAATGAGTTTCTTCACAGAATTGGAAAAAAATGCTTTAAAGTTCATATGGAACCAAAAAAGAGCCCGCATTGCCAAGACAATCCTAAGTCAAAAGGACAAAGCTGGAGGCGTCACGCTACCTGACTTCAAACTATACTACAAGGCTACAGTAACCAAAACAGCATGGTACTGGTACCAAAACAGAGCTATAGACCAATGGAACAGAACAGAGTCCTCAGAAATAATACCGCACATCTACAGCCATCTGATCTTTGACAAACCTGAGAGAAACAAGAAATGGGGAAAGGATTCCCTATTTAATAAATGGTGCTGGGAAAATTGGCTAGCCATAGTAGAAAGCTGAAACTGGATCCTTTCCTTACCCCTTATACGAAGATTAATTCAAGATGGATTAGAGACTTAAATGTTAGACCTAATACCATAAAAACCCTAGAAGAAAATCTAGGTAGTACCATTCAGGACATAGGCATGGGCAAGGACTTCATGTCTAAAACACCAAAAGCAACGGCAGCAAAAGCCAAAATTGACAAATGGGATCTCATTAAACTAAAGAGCTTTTGCACAGCAAAAGAAACTACCATCAGAGTGAACAGGCAACCTACAGAATGGGAGAAAATTTTTGCAACCTACTCATCTGACAAAGGGCTAATATCCAGAATCTACAAAGAACTCAAACAAATATACGAGAAAAAAACAAACAACCCCATCAAAAAGTGGGGAAAGGATATGAACCTCTCAAGTTTTTTAAAAAGTGCCTTCACAATGTAAGTCGCAGGCACACTAGCAGTTCTATAACAAAACACCAAGTAGATCAGAATGTCCAAACTTACTAGAGAAGAAAAGTGGCATCATTGGCTATATTTTCATATTGCATTCAACAGGAAATGTAAGTTTTGAATTCTTTTCACCTTCACACTTCCAAGTTAATAGAATTAAATCAGAATACTCCTTTCTTTCAAGTCCTCTAGCCAGGCAAAGTTTTACTGTATTACTTCTTGCTTTAAATGGATATAAAGCAGAGTCCTGGTAGGCACATTTCCTATGCCTGCAAAGACGCAGAACTAAACAGTTCCATCTGTTCAATATTAACAAAAGTCCTGTAAACTTTGGATGGTGAGTGTAATACTCCAGCACTAGCACTAAAGCCTCAAATATGAAAAGATACCAAGAACTCCACTAGCAAACAAAATGAGCTCTTGTCAGGAGTGGTAGTTCCCACCTGTAATCCCAGCATTTTGGCAAGCCAAGGTGGGAGGATCACTTGAACTCGAGTTCAAGACCAACCCTGGCAGCATAGTGAATTCACATCTCTACAAAAAGTTTTAAAAATTATCTGGGCATGGTGGCACACACCTGTAGTCCTAGCTGCTTGGGAGGCTGAGGTAGGAAAATTGCTTCAGCTCAGGAGTACGAGGCTGTGGTAGCTATGATCATGCCACTGCACTCCAGCCTGGGTGACAGAGCAAGATCTAGATAATTATAGTCTGTCCTGCTCCTGTTTACATTAAAATCATTAAATTAAAATGCTTTCAAACAGCAGGATAAAAATTAAGTGAAAAGTGACTTTGGAGGTTGGCCAGAAAATAGGCAATGGAGAAACAGGTACTTCCCACAATAATTAAAATGACCAATAAGCATATAAAAAAAATTTCAAAGCCAGGTGCAGTGGCTCACGCCTGTAATCCCAGCACTTTAGGAGACCAAAACGGGTGGATAACCCTAGGTCAGGAGCTCGAGACCGGCCTGACCAACATGGTGAAAACCTGTCTCTACTAAAAACCACAAAAATTAGCCAGGCATGGTCGTGGGCATCTATAATCCCATCTACACAGTGGGCTGAGGCAGGAGAATCATTTGAACCCAGAGGGTGGAGGTTGCAGTGAGCCGAGATTGCACTGCTGCACTCCAGCCTGGGTGATAGAGCAAGACTCCATCTCAAAAAAATAAAATAAATAAAATAAAATAAAATAAAATAAAATCTAAAACACTAGAAACCAAAGAAGTGTAATGAAAACAATGAGATTTTCTCCTTAAATACCAGCAAAGAGGACAAATGGAAGGGGGACACTGGAGCTCTGCCCCTGTTGGTGGGAGTATAAACTGAACCAATTTTTCTGCAGGATAATTTGAAAATTTCTATTAAAAATCTTAAAACTGTTATATGTTATTTTCCTCCAGAAACTCTATTTCTAGGAATTCAGCCCAAAAATGCTTGCTTGCATCCATTAAAAAATATGTATAAGAAAATTTGCTTCTGTGGTGGCAATAACTTAACATACATTGAGCTTTTAAAAATGATGATGCCAAGAATATATTTACTGACATAGAAATATGCCCAAAACATAGTGACAAAAGACTATATATTATGATTCTACTTTTTAAAATGTTTATATGCATACAAAAATATACAAAGCAATAAACCGGAATGTTTTGATTGGCAAAATTAAAGACTTTTCTTCATATTTGGTCTTCCAAATTATTACAAAAAGAATGTGATTTTCTTTATAATCAGGGAGAAGTATTCTTTTCATTTATTTATATTTAAATTTTTTCTTTTCCTTATTTTTTCTCATGTATGTATCGCATATACTCTAGAGAGCTTGAATCCCTACTTCTTGAGGTCAATCAGACCATTCCTGTCTCTAGCTACTTGCCTTTTTTGGACATTTCAAATAAACGGAATTATACTATATGTGGTCTCATGTCTGGCTTTTTTACTTAGCTAATGTTTTTCAGGTTGGTCCGTGACATATAACAGGTTTTGGTACTTTGTTCCTTTCATTACTGAGTAGAAGTCCATTGATGGATACAGCACATTTTGTCAGCAGGTAACATTTTAAACTTCAATTTCAACTTCCTGTGGTCTAAATGAATCCCTCAGAACACAGAACTTACAGGAAAAGCTGCTGTGCATGTCAAAATAACTACTTATCAGAACCAGCTTTGTCATAAGGAGCCTGAACTGTTGCAGACATTTTCATCATTTTGCAACTTCTTTTTTTACAAGCAACTTTTGAAGCACATCAGGAATTTTGAAGCATCTGATACATCCATCGAATAAGTATGGGCATGTGTCTGAGTGGACAAGTGAAACCATTTATGCTACACTGCATATTTTTTCTTCACCCAGACTGGACCAGGGAATCTCTCAGTTTAGAGTACGCTGTCTCCATTGACAAAGCGGAACAGTATTAAAGACCCTGCTGCCTTTGTTATGCAGATTCAGAGGGGAGGCCCAACAGCAAGGGTGGAGAGGAAAAAGAGAGGGGAGCTTGTGGAACAGGAAGCCCCCCAGGGTCCAGGCATGACTCCCAGCTGTTGAGGATATTGTGGATGGGGAAGTGCTGATGGTGTCCTGAGGCAGCCTAGCACCTCCATTGGGCCCAGAAGGTCTTGACTTTGGATGCTTACCCATGTTCCAGAAGTGTTTTAAAGCTGTTTTGGCTTTTGTTCTTTTCCTAAATAATCATTACTTGGTAGTTACTTATTAATCTTTCTTTGGGAGAGGGATGGGGCTTTAAAACTGAAGAACATAATTTTCATTAAAATATCAAAAATGGAAAAAAGTTACTTTGGAAACAATTTGCTATACAAACCAAATGGCAGCTGTTGAGGATCTCAATAAAATAAATGTTAAATGCATTTGTTGCTGTTAGAAGAAATAAAGAAATAAAAATTTAGAAGAAATAAAGAACAAAATGCATTTGCTGGCAGTGGTACCATTTGCCTAAGTTTGGGTCGCTGTGTCATCATACTGTGGTGGGGGGTATGTGTGGTGTATATGTGTGAAACTTTTCATCTCAGGCTGGATCATAATCTTAGCTGCAGTTTTCTTTCCAAATAGGGTTACAAAGTAGTAAAACATGGGCTTGGAAGAGACATACCTGAGTGAATCAGCACAGCTTACAGAAAAACCCAATAAAACTAACTTTTATTAATCCTGAGGTAGGTTTTTGAAACAACAGATAAAATTATTTACTCTAAGAAGCTGATTATGATTTTGAATCAATAATACATACAGTCTTGACCCTTTTATATATATATAGAAACAGAGGTTTCATCCAGAGAACACCAAAACAGTGATTTTTTTTTTTTTAAGACAGGGTGTCACTCTGTTGCCCAGGCTGGAGTGGAGTGGTGGATCTCAGCTCACTGCAGTCTCGACCTCCCACCTCAGTCTCCCGAGTAGCTGGGACCACAGGTGCCACCGCACCTGGCTAATTTATTGTATTTTTTTTGTACAGATGAGGTTTTACCAAGTTGCCCAGGGTGGTCTCAAACTTTTAGGCTCAAGCAGTTCACCCACTTCGGCCTCCCAAAGTGCTGTGACTATAGGCATGAACCGCTGTGTCTAGCCTGCAGTGACTTTTTAAAACATAAGTTCAAGCATCTCTTCTTAACCCCTTTAATTGGAAGTATCTATTCTCTCATTCTCATCTTTGGTGTTCCCCTAGAGTTCACATCTGTCTGGATGTACAACGTATACTTCAAGTCAAGGCTGGGTGCAGTGGCTCATGCCTATAATCGCAGCACTCCAGGAGTCCAAGGCAGGCAGATTGTTTGAGTCCAGGAGTTCTAGACCAGCCTGACCAACAGGGAGAAACCCCATCTCTACTAAAAATACAAAAATTAGCTGGGTGTGGGGGTGCATGCTTGTAATCCCAGCTACTCAGGAAGCTGAGGCAGAAGAATCACTTGAACCCAGAAGGTAGAGGTTGTGGTGAGTTGAGATCATGCCATCTCACTCCAGCCTGGGCAACAAGAGTGAAACACCTTCTCAAAACAAACAAACAAAACAAAACATAAAAACAAGAACAACTTTCTCCTATCTAACCTACTGAATGAAACCCAGATCATTTCCTGTTTCTCCCAGTTACAAGGCACTGTTACAAGGTTCAGACTATCCAGAAATAAAAAGACTGGAAATAGCAAAGGCTATGCATTTGTGGAGTTTTAGTCTGGAGGATGTTGCCAAGATAGTTACTGAAACAATAAATAACTACTTGTTTGGTGAAGGTATCTTGGAGAGTCATTTCATGCAACCTGAAAAAGTACAGAAAGAACCCTTTCAAGACTGGAATATTCCATTTAAGCAGCCATCATATCCATCAGTGAAACGTATAATCAGAATTGGCACTTACACAAAAGCTACGGATGGAGGAGCAATTTAAAAAGAAAGAAGGATGACTCGGGAAGAAATTACCTTAAAAAGGAATTGATGATGATTTTCTTCTTTTATTTTACAGAAAATGGAAAGTATTTCAAAAATGAATCATCAGACATCTACAAAAGGCCAGGTTTTACATAAGAAGAAAAAGGTTTTAGGCACTCCTAACTCTCCTGAGAAGACTGTGAATACCCAGGGCCCCACACCGGTTTGTACATCAACATTTTTGGAGAGCTGAAAATCTGAAGTGGCTGAAATGAATGCAGATGGAGATAATGAAATAGTTTTCAAACAGCCCATATCCTGTGTAAATGAAGAAATACAAAAGACTCAAACACCTACACATTCACAGAAAAAAAGATGAAGAAAAAGCAATCAGTGATTTTCAATGTATTATATATAAGATTGCTTTTGAAAAACATTTTTATGAGAAACATACAAAAAATTAGCTGGGTGTGGTGGCCCATGAGGCTAGTCTCTTCTACTCAGGAGGCTGAAGTGGGAGGATCACCTGAGCCCAGGAAGTTGAAGCTACAGTAAGCCATGATCGCACCACTGCTCTTCAGCCAAGTCAAGTCATTACATTTGTCTTAACCTATTCTAGGCTGGCTTAAGTGGGATTTGTAATTAAGAATACAATAGGCAATCTCACAGACATCTAAATACAGAATTCAAAATAGGACAACACCATGGAAGGACTGGGCTGGGAGGTTATTTTTCCCTCCTGCAGGCCTTCACTCTGGACTTCTGCTCCATGCTTGTGCTTTGCTCTGCAGATGAACATTTGGCACGTGCTCCAGGCTCCTCCAGCCTCTGAGGTTTTGGCTTGCCCTGGCAGTACCCCTGATCCCAGTGTTACTGGACCTTTCCATACAGAAGCTCCTCTGCAAAAAATCTATCCAACACTCTCTGTGTCATTTCCAATGAGCAGGAGAGAATCTGGTCTGCCTAGCAATGAGGGTGGGAGTTCCCTAGTTGTCCCTGGATTTGTAGTGCTGCCCTTTCCAAAGACTAGAGGAGGAGCTGGATATACAAAAAGAGGGAGGGGAATCAGTAATACAGTCTACTTCAACAAGAAAATATAAAGTAGAGGCGGTGGTTCATGCCTATAATCCCAGCCCTTTAGGAGGCTGAGGCAAGTGGATCACTTGAGCTCAGGAGTTCGAGACCAGACTAGGCAACATGGCAAAACCCCATCTAATAATACAAAAAATTAGCTGGGCATGGTGGCACATGCCTGTAGTCCCAGGTACTTAGGACGCTGGGGTGGGAGCACTGCTTAAGGCCAGGAAGTAGAGGCTGCAGTGAGCAGAGATCATGATGCCACTGCACTCCAGCCTGGGTGACAGGGTCAGACCCTGTCTCAAAAAATAAAAGTATAAACTGGAAACATCTGTATGCATGACTGAAGTCATTCTTTCCATCTATTTTTTTCTACCTTCCCTTTTTTCTCTCTAAAACACTGTATCTTAAGCTTTTCCCTATGTTACTGAGTACTCATAAGCGTTATTTGAAGGGTTGTATCAGAATCTATTATCGGGACTCATTGTCATTTATCTATCTGCAGTTGCTGGGGATACTGTCTTTTCTGCCACACTCAGTCACCCTTCTGACCTTGCACTGTGTCCAGTTATCTACTAATACACATACTGGTCATTTAGGACTTAAAGTTAAGAATAGTTATCATAGTTTCTAACACTTCAAAAATAATGTGTCTTCCTAAAAATAGAATGACTTGGTGGTTATACTTTTAAAGCAAAATAGACAAATTGATGTTGAAATTAATGTTTTGCTTTCTTCTTGTATCTATTTTCACTTCTCTGTCGTTTTGATGGATAAAGTTTCATTTGGAAGGATTTTTATTTCAAAACAGAAATAGCATATGACATGAGAATTGGAACTCTGAAAGGTTCAACTTTCTGGTTTACTAAGTTTGTCACAAAAGCTACTAATAGTCAATCATGATTGGCCTGTGTTGATAGTGAATTAACATTATGTACAACTTAAGCACTATACTTGCTATCAGATATGGAAAAACAGGTGGTGTGTTTGGAAATGTATTGGGCTAGGAGTCAGGAAGCTTGACTGTTAGTCCCAACCCTGCTTCTTCAGCTAAGCACCCCTAGGCAATAATTCAGCAGCTATTTCTTACATACCTAATGAATTTCAGGCTTTGTAGTTGGGCTGGGAATATAGACATAGATATTGCATTCATGATTTTCCAAGGCTCCCCTTCTCACCCCAGCTCATAGTGAGCTTTCTTATGCATTGTGTAAATTTGTCTCCTAATAGGCCTCTACTCTCTCTCCAACCTGCTTCCCAGGGCAGTTGTAAAGATCAAATGAGGGAGAATATGTGTGGAAGCAAATTCTAAATGATTTTAAAATGCAATAAAAATATAATCCAATGAAAATTATTTAAAGATCCTTAGAATTTTAAATAAATAGTATATTAGGCCAGGTGCCGTGGTTCACACCTGTAATCCCAGCACTTTGGAAGGCTGAGGTGGGTGGATCATGAGGTCAGGAGGTGGAGACCATCCTGGCCAACATGGTAAAACTCTGTCTCTACTAAAACTACAAAAATTAGCTGGGCATGGTGGTGCATGCCTGTAATTTCAGCTACTCAAGAGGCTGAAGCAGGAGAATCACTTGAACCAGGGAGTTGGAGGTTGTGGTAAGCTGAGATAGTACCACTGCATTCCAGCCTGGCAACAGAGCAAGACTCTGTCTCAAAAAACAACAATAACAATGAAAAGTACATTAACCTGAATTCTGTATGGTTTTGATTTTAAATAAATATGAACATTTTACAATGGACCACTGATATGGTTGGAAATATTGGCTTGATTATTCTCCAAGAAAAGGATCCAGTGGTTTGTGTGATGAATTTTCTAAAGTTGTTAGCCAAAAGACACCAAAACATTTTTTTTTAGTTGAGTGACTGGATCAGTCCGAGGAACATTGACTGTGTAATGGAGAAATGTCTTCTGTGTTCACTAACAGCTTGCCTTTGTTTGATTCCAGCTGCAGCATATTATGAGTGATGAGATCTGTGTGCAGGTGACTGACCTTTACCTGTCAGAAAACAATAATGGGGCCACTAGAGGCCAGCGGAACACACAGAACTCAATAAGCCTCCTGTAGTCAATGTATCTGTGGAAAACCAAGCAGCTAATGTCAGATGAGAAATGTTTAAGGTGAGAGTTGCTCATGTAGTCAAAGACCTTTTTGGTGACAATGTAAGTTGTTAGGATTCTCTGAATCAGAAGTTAAAGCCAGGGCACTTTGACCTGTGACTCTACTCCTGGAACATTTTAGAGTTCCTAATGAGTTCACCAGAGAAATACAAAGTGGAAGTAACCATCTTCCTGGACAATCTATTTTGTTTCTTTCTTCCCTTAAAAAAACAAACAAACAAAAAAACTAGTTATGTATGATTTTTACAATTTTGTATTCTTCTTTTTCTGTGAACATTTTTCATAGTATGCTTTGTAAATATTATTGTTAGAAAAATGTTGGTACATGAAATCCATGGTCATGATCATCATAGAAAATAAAACAGGCCTGGCACACATGGCTCTCACACTTGTAATCCCAGAACTCTGGGAGGCTGAGGTAGGCACATCACTTAAGACCAGTTTGAGCAACATGACAAAATCCCATCTTTGCAAAAAATACAAAAATCCAAAAGTTAGCCAGGTGTGGTGGCATGTGCTTGTAGTCCCAGCTACTCAGGAGACTGAGGTGGGAGGATCGCTTAAGCCTGTGAGGTCAAGGCTGCAGTGAGCCCTGATTGTGTCACTGCACTCCAGCCTGGGTGACAGAGCAAGACCCTATGTCCAAAAAATGAAAGAAAAAAAATGCAGATAACCAAAACAAGTCACCTTAGAATTCTTTCCTGAAATTACCATAGATGACTTTTCTAGACTTTTCTATGTTTGAGTATATATTTTGAAAAAGTTTATACTACACAAATGGTTTTTAACTTTTATTTTATTTTATTTTATTTTATTTTATTTTATTTTATTTTATTTTATTTTATTTTATTTTATTTTATTTGAGATAGGGTCATGCTCTGTTGCACAGGCTGGAGAGCAGCGGTGAGATCATGGCTCACTGCAACCTCTGCCTCCTGGGTTCATGTGATCATTGTGCTTCAGCCCCCCTAGTAGCTGGAATTACAGGCATGTGCCACCACACTCACTAATTTTTGTATTTTTAGTAGGGCTGCAATCCCTGTGTGTCTCTGGGCCAGCAGGCTCTCCCCTTCTCTGAACCTCGGTGTTCCCCTTCTAGAGAATGGGTAGAATTTCCTTCAGACAATACTTGTTCATATATTGGGGCCACAGAGAGGAATGAGGCATAGAGCTTTAGCAAGGAGCTGGACAGAGGTGAGAAGCAGTCAAGATTAGAGGGATGAGAGGTTCCTGTCACCTCCCTGATTGTCCAGGACCTCACTGAGTCCTCACATGCATGACAAGATCTGTCCCACCAAATCAGGGGCAAAAACCCTCAGCTCTGCCCCAGTGCTGGGGCTGCAAGAAGCCCAAATCTCCTCTTCGGGCCTCCTGATAGGATGACTTCTGCAAGCTCGTGTCATCCAAACAGGGAGAGTCGTTCCACACCTGTTAGGAGAGCACTGGGTCAAATCAGTTCCCTCCAGCTATGCACAGCCCGCAGCTGCTCTCCAAGAACCCCTCAGCCAGAGAAGGCACTAAGTGCCGCCCCACCCCTCAACCACAGCCTCCTGGGGGTGTGGTCAGGGGTGCCCTCCTTTGGGCTCTGTCCTCGCACCCCCTCCTACACAACTACTCTCCCTGCCAGCAGCCCCAGAGACCAGATTGGTTTGGGCATCCACCTCCACAGGCCTGAACTCTCCTACTCCCCAGAAAGTCAGCTCCCAGCACACAGGCAGCATTTCCTCTTCATTCCACAACACAGAGGGCCCATCACAACCCTCTCAGCAGATGTAGAGCTCCCCGTGTGTCCTCTTAAAGAGGCTTCACCATTGATGGTCACAAGCCACACCTCCTCCCAGGGAGTGAATTTTCTCATGTCTCCCACCAGAGCAGGGACAAAATAAAACATAAAAGCAGCATCTGTTAAATTATCAGCAACATTTCCTACTAGGATCAACTCTCGGAGTGAGCAGTATATTCCATTAGATGGATTAGTGCAGAGGTTAGCAAGCGAGGGCCAGACGGAAACTCTGTAAGGCTCTGCAGGCCATTGGGTCTCCATCACCACCTACTCAAACCCTCCCCTGCAGAAAGAAAGCAGCCCTAGACAACGTGTCAACAAATGAGTGTGGCCACATTCCCAGAAAACTTTCTTTATGGATGTGGAAGTTTGCATGTCACGTACTTCTCATGTGTCACAGATACTATTCTACTTTCCATAATTTCAACCATTTAAACACGTAAAAGCCATTCTTAGCTCATGGGCCACACAAAAACAGGCAGCAAGAAATTTGGCCTTTAGACTAGCGGTGGTGGCTGACCCCTGGATGGAGCATGAGAGCTTGGGTATGCGTCCCACCCCGGGGCTTCCAGGAGAGTGGGCACAGGCTCATGTCACCTCCACACCCATTGCTCCAGGTGAGCTGGTGCTGTATGAAGTTTGGCTGCAGATTCTGGGCCAGCTCTACCCCAAGGCCTTGGAGGACAAAACCAGCCCTGAGTTCTGGGCACTTCAGGGGCAGCTGATGAGATGGGTGCAGTGGCGGGATAAAGTTGGGGTTTGGGGAAGAGGCCTCAGGAAGACGGGGGATGACTGGACAAGGCTTTGGTAGAGCTGTGACCCTCTTCATCATCTCCTGACCCCCTGTTGACCCTCATCCTCAGACCTCTGCAGAACTTTGACCAAGTGGTGGAGGAGGAATTCTGGTGGGTCCGGGGTGGCCCTGGGTGACTGAGGGCTCAGAACAGGTTCTGCATTTGAGGGAAGGAGGTTGGAAGAAATGACCTCCCTTAGGCCCTCAGGCTGCCCAGCCCCCTGAAGTGGGATGATCCTCCCAGCCAGCTGGAACCACTGACTGCCAGAGTGGGTGCCACCTTTGTTCTGGGTGGGGTCCACCCCCACTGTCAAGGACTTCTGCAAACACTCCCCAGGGGCTGTTGTTGGCAGCGCCTGGGTGGTGCAGTCAATGTGCCAGAAAAGTTCCCCACTACTGTGGGCAGTGGCCTAGGCAGTCAAGCAGACTCCCCCAAGCAGGCACCACCTACCCCTAGCCTGTTCCCAGCTGCCTCCCACCAACCCTAGAAATGATGCTGGGGGCCAACAGAGACTGAACTTAGGAGCACAGGAGGCCAGGAGACCTGGGACAGAGAACAGGAGCTGTGGGGAGGGAATCTTCCTTCCTCCACTTCCCACTGCATGAGGGCCAGACAGTGGCACCTCCAGGTCCTGGAATGACATGTGTGGACATAACTCAGTTTCCCCTTTGTCTTGTGGCCTTTCTTCTCCCTCCCCCAGGCCCTGGTGGATGTGGGAGGAGATGCTGCACCATCCTGGGTGCACTCAGACTCATTCCTCACTCCTGGCCTTCACTCCCTTTCCTCCACACACAGGTGACCCCTCATGCTGCTTATCTCTCTGCTGAAACCCAAACTCCAAACCTCTCCTCTCCCTGCCTTCACCTTGCCCCATGGCTTCCACAGACAATGCCTCAACCCTGAGGAATGAATACGGAGTTCCAACACCACTGACTTTCCCAGGAACTCAGAGCCAGAGAGGGCCAGGGACCAGCCCGGGGTCACACAGCCAGGGGCCTGGCTGCTACACAGTGAATCAGAGCCACTGGGTGTGGGGAGTCTTCCAGGGCAGGTATGGGGCCACTGGGGCAAGGTAAGGCAGGCTTCCAGGGCAGAGACTGAGGCCAACCCCTGCAGCCCCACTGCAGGGGGGAACAGCAGGATAGACAAGGGTCTTAACTTAGAAAGCCCCATCAGCTCCTGTGCCCATCAGGACACCATTAAGGCTTGGCAGTGGTGGAACCCAGGATGGTCTTTGAACCCACAATCTGGAATGGGGAGTGAAGGACAGTCCTGGCACAAAGGCTCCCCTACTAGCAGGGAGTGGGCAGGCCCAGTAAGGGGACCCCAGGAGCCCAGACCATGAGCTTACCTGGCCAAAGAGAGCAGAAAGCACGGAGACATCAAAGAGGGTGGGTAGAAAGACAATCACATCATGGTTGACTGCGGCCAGCACCAGGTTCCTCTGTACTTCCGGAACACACAGGCCTCTCCTTCCTATCCCTGAAGCGCCCCTGCCCCCAGCCCTACACCCTGAAGACCAGCCTAATAGATGCATTTGTCCTGGGTCAGCCCTGCTGTCCAAGCAACTGCAATTTCTCACTAGAGAGCCAAGGCAGGGCAGGGTGTAGGAGGGGTCCCTGGAAGATGCTCCCCGGAATGCCCTGATGCCTAAAACATTCCCCGTTGGGCCTTCTCAGGGAGGGAGGGTTATGGCAGCCTGTTCTCTCCAGCCACCTGCATCACCACAGGAGACCTTACAGGCATCACGGGGGAGCATTGGCCCACTATAGCCAGGACCAGCATGGAAGCAGCCCTGGGGCTGAGGGGCTAAGTGGGCTCTGGGAGATCGTCACTCTCTCTTCAAGCTTTGGTCTTCTGGCCCTCTATAAGCCAGGCTGTTTCAGGCCTTGCACAGAGACAGAGTTCAAACACAGCTGGTGAGCACAGCGTGCTTTAGAGACGGGGTACATACCTGGGGGTGGGAGCTAGGTACCAGGGAATGGAGGCCGTGGGGCTAGCGTGGCCTGTCTGGAGGTAGCACAATGGGACCTGCACCAAATGAGGAGAGAGGGTCCACCTGGAAGAGTGGACCAGTCAGATGGCCACCAAGCTGGATGGCCACCACCAGAGCCTGCAGGACAGCAGAGGGGCTGGGAAGGGACAGAGGACAGCTGAGGGACAGGGAACATGGGTTCCTCCATACAGACATGTGAGTCTTCCCTAAGTGGGTGTTCCCTGTGTGGGTGAGAGGGCATTCAAGACACACCTCCAGCCCACCTCAAACCATCTCAGGAGGCCACCACCAACTCACACAGGCAAGTTGCATTGTCACAGTGACCCCAGAAAAGCACAGCCCTATCCTTCAGATGAATAAACAGAGGCAGAGGTGCATCTCACAACCAGGAGCTAGGACTCAGACCCAGGTCCAGCTGCAGTGCTGCCTCAATAGCTCCACCTGCACCTCCTCCCTGACTCAGTTCCTGCTAACAAGTCAGCACTTGAGTACGGGAGAAATAGGTGCTATTATCCCCTGTCCGGCTGCTGGGGAAAGAGAAGCAAGGCACAGATGACTTGCCCAAGGCCAAAGTGACAGGGCTGGCTCAACCTCATCTGTCTCGGCCAACAGATCCCCATGGTAGAAGCTTTACTATGATCCAAACCTGGAGGGTGCAACTCCTTCCAATGTCCCACCCAAGGCACAGAGCATGCAGCCCCACATTTGGGGAGGTGACAGTGTGGGGAGGTGACAGTGTGGGAAACAATCTGGCTAGGCAAAGTCCTCATGGAGCCCAGTGTTCCCTAGGGCCAGGAGAGCACTGGAGAACACCCTGACACCCATTGGAAACCTGGAATCCACACCTGCAGGAGATCAGGAGACGGGTTCAGCCTCCGATGCACCTGCAGCAAGGTGAAACAGGCACAGGTGGATGCCCTGCTTCCAACCAGCCTCAGGTGGGCAGGAAGCAGATCTCCTGCCTGACCTTTCTCTCCTGCCTCCCCCAAGCAGAGGAGAAGGGTCAGCCACCCATCAGGCCATTGCCCAAATTGAAGCCACGGAAGCACACTCCCAGGCGAGTGTGACCCCTGACTACCCCAGGTCCGGCCCAAGGCAGTCCTGTCTCTGGTGCAGAGCTTGTAGACAGGAGATGTGATGTCCCCAAGTTGCTCTATAAACCTCTTATTGAGGATAATCAAGGAAACAGGCAAGAGAATCTGGCAGGAATGAGGGGGACCAGGGGCAGGCAAAAGTCAGTTTGGGCCCAGGCCTGGCCCCTGGAAGGATGGTGGATGAGGGGCCAGCCACGGTGAAGGGGAATGGATGGCCACGGGCTGGGTGGCCAGGGCTGCTAGCTCCTGCAGCCCCTGCAGAATGTCCGCCCAGGCCTGGCTCTTCACTCAGCCTTCTGCCTGGAGCCACAGGTGCCTTGACACTGGTCTCACATAGGGATGGTGGTAGGAAAGGCACTGTGGGCACCTAAGCATGGGACAGAGGAGTATCATGCCCCAAAGAGACCATAGAGGCCCAAAACTTAAGCAGACGTGACACCATCAATAAACCCCCTTGTCCTGGGTCACATCAATTAAGTCAGTGCCTACCCTGACCCTGCAGCTGCAGCTCAGTCTGGTTGAGACTCACAAAGAGACGTTAGTGCTGGGCAGGGGGCCTGGCCCAGCCTGCAATGTCCAGCAAATCTGTGGGCTGGACAAGAATCTCTAAAGATTAGTCCAGGACAAGGACAGCTGTGTCTGGGCAGGGAGTGAGGGCAAGGCCCAGGGGCAGGAGGCCTGAGGACCTTTACCTAGTTAGGGTGCCAGGTCAGGACGTGCAGAAGAGAAGGTGGCATGGCAGCATTGTGTCGGAGGCCAGGCTATAAACCTAGGGGCCGCCTTGTCAAGCCTAAACCATGTTGCCGCCCAGATGCCATCCTTCAAATGTGAGGCCGGGCTGGGAGATTCCCCAGACCCCTCATCCCTCCTGCCCCAAGCCAGTTCCCATCCCTCACCAGAAGGAAAGGGAACTCTTCTATGGGCCACAGCATGCCAAGTTCTCTATCACCTGAGGGAACAGGCAGGGGGAAGGGAGTGCTGCAGTTGGGTGGGAAAGAACCCACGTCCCACTCTGTCTCTACTTGACAAGTGACCTCAGACAAGCTGCTTTCTTTGCCTGGAGCCAAGGATAGAGAGTCACAGGGGAAGGACCTGGTTTAGAGGGCTCCACCCTGGAGCCCAGAGCTACCCACAGAGAAAACCCCCCATCCTCCTGGTTCTGCTCCCAGCTCACGCTGCTGGGATAACATCCTCCCCATCAGAGAGGCTGTGGGAGGCAGAGGCTGACCCTTGCTCTTTCAGGCACCTCAGTGGGTTTGGGTCCGCCTTCATCATGATCAGGGAGTGGGTCCCCGAGATCACAAAACCGAGGGGCAGCTTCTCGGGCTCCAGGTGCTCCAAGGCAGACCCTGCAGAGCACCAGAGATAGAAGGGCATTGGGGAGGCCAGGCGTGGTGGTTTCAACACTTTGAAAGGCTGAGGTGGGTGGATCACGAGGTAAGGAAATCGAGACCATCCTGGCTAACACGGTGAAACCCCATCTCTTCTAAAACTACAAAAACTTGAACCCAGGAGGCAGAAGTTGAACAGGGCTAGGACCTGAGCTCTGCCTGGCCATCATGACTCTGAGTCAGGTAACCCTATGTCTCAGTCTGTCACTCTGTCTCATGGGGGATGTCAGCATTGCCTTTGGAGTCAAAGTAGGTAAGCCAGGGTAACCAGAGTTCCCAACAGGGACCAAGACCAGAAGATGAAGGGGTCGGGCCTGTCCCGGAAGGTCAGTCTGGACAAGGAGCTGTGTGACACTGGGGCAGCTGAGGGTCTGCCCTTCAGGTTATAGGCATCTGGATGTTTGGGTCATGGTGGGAGATCCCTCACGAATGGCTTAGTGTCCTCCCCAAGGTAATGAATGAGTTTTGGTTTTTTTGTTTTTTTGAGCCCAGAGTCTCGCTCACAGCCCAGGTTGGAGTATAGTGGCACCATCTCAGCTCACGTCAACCTCCACCTCCCGGGTTCAAGTGACTCAATGAGTGAGTTTTCTATGAGTTCACAGGAGAGCTGGTTGTTTAAAAGAGCCTGATGCCTCCTCTCTCGTTTCCTCTCTCACCATGTGACATGCCTGCTCCATCTTTGCCTCCCGCCAGGAGTAAAGGCTTCCTGAGGCTTCACCAGAAACCTAGCAGATGCTTGTACAGCCTGCAGAACTGTGAGGCAAATAAACCTCTTTTATAAGTTACCCAGTCTCAAGGCCAGGAGTGGTGGCTCACATCTGTAATCCCATCACTTTGTGAGACCAAGGCAGGTGAATCACTCATCAGGAGTTCAAGACCAGTCTGGTCAACCTCGTGAAACTCTGTCTCTACTAAAAATACAAAAGTATTCAGGTATGGTGGTGCATGCCTGTAATCCAAGCTACTTGGGAGGCTGAGGCATGAAAACTGTTTGAACCTGGGAGGCAGAGGTTGCAGTGAGCCGAGATCACGCCATTGCCCTCTAGTCTGGGCCACAAGAGCAAAACTCCATCTCAAAATCCTGTCTCTACTAAAGATACAATTAGCCAAACATGGTGGTACATGGCTGTAGTTCCAGCTACACAGGAGGCTGAGGCAGGATAATAGCCTGAACTCAGGAGGCGGAGGTTGCAGTGACCTGAGATCGTGCCACTGTACTCCAGCCTGGGTGACAGAGCTAGACTTCATCTCAAAAATAAATAACCCAGTCTCAGTTATTCCTCTAGAGCAATGCAAAGTGGACTCATACAGCCTCTGTGCTTGGTGTCCACTGGACCTGACACTCAGGGAAGGGCTGGTCTTGACTCTGCCATTAACAGCCAGATTATGAGAGAGTTGGTACCCTGCTCTGCTTCAGTTTGTCCTCTCTCAGCTGAGCAGAACAGGGATAATCGCTTCTTATGTGGGCCACAGGACAAAACAAAGCCCTGAGTCCCACAGGAAGGTCGGTGGGCTACGTCCAAGGAAAGACAGACCTGGAGCTGGGGCAGTGTTTTATGTCCCCGGGGTGGCAGAGGGACATGGAGAAGATGCCTCCTTCGTGGACAAGGGAGAAGGAAAGATAAGTAGAGAGGTGCCAGACACCTGCCTCAGCCTTACCTCCCCCACCCCACACCAGGCCCATTCCCACTTAGCCCCCAACTCAGGCTGCACCATTCTCCTTATGGTCAGCATGACTTCCTGGCCAAGCTGACAGAAGCTGACAGCTTGGATTCATTAGGGACAGCATGTAGTGTAGGTGATGTGCAGGACGGAATTGGAGAGGGGACACGGGATCCGTGTTGTCAGGTCTGGGGCTACCAACATCATACCTGCCCTGGCCGTGGAGAGACCATCCTGGTCCATCCTGCCTGATGTGGCCTCTAATTCTAAGGTCTCTGAGTTCCAGGCCAGGACTGGAGCCAGACTCCCCTTGGGGACAGGGGACATAGTCCACATAGACATCACTTGTGCTTTGCGCAAAGCCAGCTGGACACATGAATGGGAGGGGCCCTGCTTGAGAGTAAAACTGGGCCTGCACTACTCAGACCTGCCTCTATGACAGGACAGTCCCATCCTTCCACTCAGACTCCTGTGCTGGAAACCTACCCTGCCAGGGAGTGGGGAAGGGGTGGCCTGCAGTCTCCCTTCAGTCTAGAGCCCCTTCCACCCAAGTGAGCTCCATAAAAAAAGATGCAGAAACATCAAGTGCTCCTCCCAGCTGCTGGCTACTTCCTGGTGTGGCCTCCAGGACCCTGAATGAGTCAAGATGGGACTGCCAGCAGCTGGGGGCAGGGGGAAAGCTGGGTCCCCAGGGTGGATGCCTAGCAGGAAGAAGCAGGCATGGCAAGAGATGGGCCCTCAGGGCTGAGCCTCTTCTGCCCAGGGGGCCTTGGTGACACACCTGCTGCTGAGTTTAGCCCAAGGAGTCAGGGCCTGGTGCCAAGTACCCTCTCTGCCTGTGAAGACAGTCCTGGGATCATTACCCCTCTGCCCAGGGCTCAAGTATCCAGGCTGTGGAAGGGCCAGCAGTCAGAAAGAAGGAGGCCATGGATGTGGGTCCCCTAGCAGTCAGGGGCCTTGGTGGACAAAGCCCCTATGAGGGGGATGAGAAGGAAAGGAGACTGAGCTGTACCCCCCACCGTGAGATCTGTGGTAACAGGTTCCAGAAGGGGCCCTGGGGGAGACCAGCATGACAGGAATGGCTACAGATGCCTTTGGGCACCTACTCTGCAGGGCTGGGCCAGCTGGAGGTTTAGGGCCCACATCAGAGGGGTGGGCCGGGCGCCACAAGGAATGAGGCTTCGTCTGGTAGAGCTGTGACCCTCTTCATCCTCTCCTGACTCCCAGCTGACCCTTGTCCTCAGACCTCTGCAGAACTTTGACCAAGTGGTGGTGGAGAAATTCCGGTGGCTCTAGGGTGGCTCTGGGTGACCCAGGGCTCAGACCAGGGTTCTGGGGTTGAGGGCAGGAGGCTGGAAGAGATGATCTCCCCTAGTCCCCCAAGGCTGCCCAGGCCCCTGAAGTCTGTGATAATCCTCCCACTGTCCGCCAGAATGGGTGCCACCTTCTGGGCGGTGCCAGCCCGGGCCCTCATGTGGGACTGTGCATGCCAGGGTCTGCACACCCTGGGGGAGGCAGGCCCCCTCCCTCTGTCCATCTGCCTCCTCCCTTGGGCTCGCTGCCTCCGCATGCCCTGAGCTGAAGCCTGCCTCCCCTACTCATGGAGCCCTCCAAGGTGCTCCTAGCCCCAGCTCTCTGTTCCTGCGGCACTTTCTGGGCCCAGATTCTGCCTTCTCAGAAGTCGGGGAAGTAAGGTCCCACCTGGTTATAGCCTTCCTGCTCTGCTCTAGGCACTCCGAGCCCTAAAGTCTCCAGCCTGCTGGATGCCTTCATCTCCAGCTATGCTGTGGCTCTCCTCATCTTGGGTCTCCTGCTCATCACAGTTGCCATTGTCCTGGTGAGTGTCTGGCTGGGCCCAGGCTCCTTCCTGAGGAGCAGGTCTTGAGCCTTTGAGTTAAGCTGAGGGGTGAGCCGGCCCCATTTACACCCCTGATTTCCCCACCCAAGCCCAGCGTCTCCTCATCCTCCAGCTGGGACCATGGGGTTTGGGGCCAGGGGTATGGGCCTGATCCCAGTGTGCTCGCCTTTCTTGTCAAGGTGCTAAACTGGAGGGCGTGCCTTGGGTGCTGACTTTCCCAGGAACTCAGAGCCAGAGAGGGTCAGGCACCAGCCCAATGTCACACAGCCAGGGGCTTCTTCCCTCCTAGACCCCAAGGACTGGACTTGCAGGGCTGGGACAGAGGTGGGGTGGGGGAAAGCAATGCCTTGTCAACCCACGCAGGGAGCCCCACTACCACCCCCAAGGTGCATAAAGTCGAATACCCCTGCTCCCACGTCCATGCCCACTCAGGGCCCTGCTTCAAATGCCTGGCACTCACTTCGGCCTCCCGCAGTCCATGCCACAGGTATCGGTCTTGTTTAGAGAGGGGAAAATGTTGTCCAAAAGCTTCCCCTAGCACACACAGCTAGACCACCAAGAGGTCTTAGGTGCAGCTGAGGGGTCCACAGTCTCTGCTGCCCCTTCTGCCACTTGTGGTGACAGGGAGCACGCTTTGGAGAGGGAGAAATGAGAGTGAGCTGGGTGCTCACACATGGGGCACAGCGGACTAGGGAAGGGTCAGGAGGAGGAAAGGGCAAGGTCTGATCCTGTGCGTACACATCACAGAGCCCGCGGAGTCAGGAGACCCAGGGCCAGGTCCCATCTCTGCGGCTGCTTAGTATGTGACCATGGTTAAGTCGTCTCCCTGGAATCTCCATGCTCGTTGCATGCTGCATGCATCTTCTAGAATGAGCCCGGACCGTGGCTGGCCTCATACTTACTGCGTAGGCTGCAGACCCACAAGTGCTTCTGCAAGGGGCTTTGCTTCTCCTCGTAACAGTGGCATAGGTTGGCCACATGCCCGGGGGGGTAGAATGGAGCAGCTCTGGAGGTAGCAGGTGGGGGCTAGTCTTGGGCTCCTGGCCCAGACAAGGCAGGGTATACCTCAGGGTCACAGGGCCTGGCCCGCTCTCTAGCAGCCCTTGGACCACAGGCTGCCCAGCTGCTCCCCCACAACCCATACCTTTGGGCAGCCCCCAGCTGCTGCAGTTCACTGTCCAAGGATTTGCCATCGACACTGTGCTTGGCCTCACTGGAGAGGATGAAACTCAGCACTGCCACTGTGGCCTTCACATCGCCTGACCCTGAGGGACCCGTGGGTGGGGCAGGGGGTGTCACTGTGGCCCCAGCCACCTCCCTGTTGCCCTATTAACTTCAGCTCAAAGCCCACAGGCCTCCTGGAGCCACAGGTATGGTTACTGCTCCAACAGGAGCTGGCGAAGGACAGGAAGGTGAGACTGTCAATGTCTTTCTTTTCCTCATGCTCCTCCACTAGAGAAGGCAGGTTAAGGATATTGCTGGGAGGGGTTGGGGGGAGCCTCTGTACCAGGCACCAGGCTGAGGTCACAGGGTTGCCTGGGGCCTGTGGACTCAGCGGGTTTCTCATCAAACTTGGCGTTAGCCGTGAACATCAGGATCTTTTCATACTATGGAGAAAGGAGGCCTTTAGGGGTTGCCAGACCCAGGTTCACCAGCCCCTCATCCACAGCCTAGCTCCTGTGATAAGGACCAGACAGGCTGGAAAGACAAGTATGGGAGGTGCCCAGAGAGGTTAAGAGACTGGGTCACCCATCTCCCTGGGCCTAGTGCAGAGCTTCAGAGTACTGGGGGTCATAAGGTCATGGGACAATGGGGTGCTGGGTCTTATACTCACATCAATCCCCTGTCCCAGTAGCTCTTTAGTACCTGGCTGCAGAGCAGCTGCAACTTCACAGATGACTGGAAGGGAAGTCCTTACATCAGCCAGACTGGCAAACTTCACTCCTCCTTCCTGGGGACTGGCTCAGAGCAGGCCAGCCACTGATCAAGGTCACAAGGCATGGTAGCACAGGCTGAGAGCACTGAGGCCCTAACCCCAGAGAAACCTCACCATCCTCTACATCCACAATCCCCAGCCCAATGCCCCTCCTCCACCCAGACTAGACCCTGTGCACTCAACCATCTTGGCCAGTGTGCTGATCTCTGCCAGGACCCAGTTGGGACAGTCCAGATCACCACAGAACCAGAACTTCTGCAAGGGAGGGAGGCAGGGAATCAGGCTGGAGGGAAGGCTGAGGTGTGGCCAGGATCCGTGTGTCTCCCACACTGCTGTCCAGCAGGGACCCCTGGTCCCCATCATAGATGGATACCCTCTGGTCACTTGTTCTCCCCTATCACCAGGTTGTTGAGTGAACTTTCTCCCTGACCCACCCTGCCACCAAACCCTGCTCTGAGGTCTACTCCAGGCATTCATCTGCTCAGCAAACATCAATTGAGTGCCTTCTCTGTGCTAGTTCCCACTCTATGTGCTGGGGATACAGCAGGGGATAAAACAAAGTCCTCTGCCTCACACCTCTCTCCCCTCTTCCCCACACCCACACAACTCCAGCCACTCAGGCTTCCCTGCTGCTGCTGCTCAGGGGACACCAGCCTTGCTCCCCCCTCCATGCCTGCTGCACAATCTGGGTGACTTGCTTATCCTTTATTTCATTCCACTCTGACAAGTGACACCCCGTCAGACCAGCACCTCTTTTTTTTTAAGATGGAGTCTCGCTCTGTTGCCCAGGCTGGAGTGCAATGGTGCAATCTTGACTCACTACAACCTCTGCCTCCTGGGTTCAAGCAATTCTCCTGTCTGAACCTCCCAAGTAGCTGGGACTACAGGGATGCGCCACCACATCCGGCTTTTTAAATTTTTAGTAGAGACAGGGTTTGGCCATGCTGATCTCGAACTCCTGACCTCAGGTCATCTGCACACCTCGGCCTCCCAAAACATTGGGATTACAGGCATGAGCCATTCCATCCTGGTAGGCTGGCCCTTCTTGATCATACTTCCTAAAATAGCCCTTCACACAAGGAAATTTTGGGGGCCAGTGGATATGTTCATTATCTTTATTGTGGTAATTCAAGAGCCAGGAAGATTTGGTCTTTATTTGCCCAGCCTCATCTTCCCTAACCTCCAGATAATACTCTCCCAGCTATGGGAAATGCATTCATTCCTGGGGAGCCATGCTCTCTCTCACCTGAAGTTTCTACACATGCTGTTCCCTGTTTGAAGACACACGCCTCCCACCCTTGCCTCCCAAACCCTGGTACACAAACTGTACTTCGGCCAGCCAGCTCCTGCCATCTCCCTTTAAGGTTGATGGCATCCTCAAGTTGCCCCCTTAGCACCACACACAAGGTGCAGTTAACTTAACTATGACTGCCAATTAAGCCTCCGATTGCCCCTTCCCACGGCAGCTCAAGTCCTCCCAGTGCCTAGCACCCTTCATGGTATACACTAGGCGCTTAGAACGGATGGATGGATGGAGGGATGGAAGGATGGATGGATGGATAAGTTGCAACCCCAAAACTACTACTTTCTGGCTCTGGAAAGATTGGAGGTGCTTCCTAACAGTGTGCAAGAGTGAACCTGATTCTAAGCACTTTCTTCTACAAATCCCACAGCAGGGCTGGGGAAGTGGGTGTCCTTGGGAGGTCCTCTTGGGGCTGGGGAAGACCTGAAAGGACTCCCAGCTCCAGAGAAGCTCCACTTTCTGCCCCGGGAGGCAGGAGCCCCTCCTTCCGCCAGGTAAGCATGGGGACTCTAAGCCTGGCAGGCCTGCTCTTGTCTTACCCGCCCCCTACTACCCCCGCCCCCGTCTCCGGAGCGGGGTGCTGGTGGACTTTTCTCTACCAGACCCACAGCTCTCACGCCCGCACACACTGTGTTTGCGGAGAGGCCAGTGCTGACAATCTCCCCCCGCGTTTCAGGAGCCACTGGCGCCCCCGAATTCCCGCTCCAGCAGCCCACACCTCGCTTCACTCCTGGTGTCTCCTCATGGCCCCAGGAAGCCAGGGCCCGGGAATTTCTTTTTCTGGTTGAGCGGGGTCAACTGATTCCACGATCACGTGACTAACGGCCTCTGGGAGGGCGGGAGCTGTTCCAGTGAGGTTGAGAGTGGACCGCGGCCCACTGGAAGTGCCTGGGCGAAATGCTGGAGTCTCCTTCTCCTTTTCCCAGAATCCTTCCCTGGAAAAAACCAGCGCCAACCACCAGTTTAACTGGCAGTGGAGGTTATTTGTTTAACTTAAGGGAGTAGGATCCCGGGAGCCATGGGGATTCAGGTCATTGCCATGTTTTCCACTGTTAAGCGAACAGCATTATACACAGCTCCGGGCTGTGACAAAAGACATTTTAAAAACTTTGAAATATACTACACATACAGAAAATTGTACCTATTATTAATATAAAGCTTAATAAGTTTTCGTCAACTGTGGACCTCATATAACCAGCACCCAGATAAGGAAATAAACCAGATAACTTCTTCAAGTGCATGGGTATTTTATTTCATTTTGATGAATCGTCTAGGTGCCTAGCAAAAAGGGCTGTCATAATTAACATGCTCAGGAAAACTCCTTACAGCTTCAACATCAATAGATGCTTATCTTAAATTTTGCCAGTCTGATGGGGGGAAAGAATTGGTTGCTTAGATTGCAGTAGTAGTCTGCTTACTGGTAGCTTTGAGCTAATGGGTAGTCTAGAACAACTGAGTTTCTGACATTGACTTAAAGAGGCAAAAACAAAAAGACAAAACAGCAACAAAAATACATTAGAGAATAGACTAATAACCAAAGAAGAAACTGAATATAATCATCTCTTAGTAACCCCAGGATACTGGTTCCAGGAACCCAGAGATACCAAATTTCACAGATGCTCAAGTCCTTGAGCATATATATATATATGGCATAGTATTTGCATATAACCTGTACACATCCTTCCATATACTTTAAATCAGCTCTGGATTACTATAATACCTAATACAATGTAAATGCTTTGTAAATACCTGTTATCAAGTATTTATAAATTTTTGTTTTTTATTTACTTTTTCCAATTATTTTTGATGCACAGTTGGTTAAATCCAAGGATCCAGAACCTTAGGATACAGAGGGCTGACTGTAGTTTGAGCTCTCCCCTCAGTTCCATGCCTATCCCATGCACCAGGTGCAGCTGGTTTTATTGTTGCAGCCTTTGAAGTTTTCAAAAGACAGAGCTCATGACAAGTATACTACTCTATAGAATAGAAAGAAATGGAAAGTGTCCCAATTCATGGTAAAATTGAGCTCATTTCTGAAGAGTTCTTTTACAAATCATAAGCACTAGCCTGTTGAAAACAACAGTATGTCAAGTTACTAGACTATCCTATACCATGTCAAAGAAAAATTTTAAGAACATAAGACCTGTAATCATAGCACTTTGGGAGGCCAAGGCCTGTGGATTGCTGGAGCCCAGGAGTTCTGGACCAGCTTGGGCAACATAGGGAGACTCCAGTCTTTACAAAAAATTAGCCACTTGTGCTGGCATACACGTCTTCCCCGCTACCTAAGAGGCTGAGGTCAGAGGATCTCTTGAGCCTGGGAGGTGGAGGCTGCAGTGAACCATAATGGTGCCATTGTACTCCATCCAGCCTGAGTAACAGAAGGAGATCATCTCAAAAAAAAAAAAAAAAAAAAAAAAAAAAAAGGCTGGGCACAGTGGCTCATGCCTGTAATCCTAGCACTTTGGGAGGCCAAGGCAGGCAGATCACCTGAGGTCAGGAGTTGGAGGCTAGCCTGGCCAACATGGCAAAACCTGTCTCTACTAGCACCACTGCATTCCAGCCTGGGCAACAGAGTGAGACTCCATATCAAAAAAAAAAAAACATAAGAATGGCTCAATTTTTATCCTATCAATAGCTTAAAGGAGAGAAAAATGGATAGATTTGGAAAACCATTTTTTATTTAAAAAGAGAAAATTAGGAACAGATGAAAACTGTCTTAAGAGTATTTGAAAAACAAAACAGCAAATTTAACATCAGACAGACAAAATATTTAAATTGAGAAATCAAGTTAAAAAGTGGGTGGCATGCCCTTTTAATATCATACTGGAGCATTGTTTCATAGATACTTGTTTTACTATTAGGGATGATTTGATTATTTAGAGCTATGGTTCTCACACATTAGAGTGCATCATAATCACCTGCAGGGCTTGTGATACTGGCTGCTGGGTCCCACACCAGAGTTTCTAACTCAATAGGACTGAGGTGGGGCCTGAGCATTGTATGTCTATGTTCCAGGTGACGCTGATGCTTCCAATGTGAGATCATGCTTTGAAAACCACTAGTGTGGGGAAATATACTAGAGAATGTGTTATGAATATACTTGAGAATATGTATATAAGTTAACTAAACAGATTTCTGTCCAGTAGAAAAAATAACTCCCAAAGGTGAGTTTTATTTCCTTATACTTTTTTTTTTTTTTTTTTTGACAGAATCTTGCTGTGTCGCCTAGACTGGAGTGCAGTGGCATGATCTCGGCTCACTGCAGCCTCTGCCTCCTAGGTTCAAGCAATTCTACTGCCTCAGCCTCTTGAGTAGCTAGGACTTGAGTAGCAGGCACCCGCCACCCTGCCTGGCTAATTTTTGTATTTTTAGTAGAGACAGGGTTTCACCATGTTGGCCAGGCTGATCTTAAACTCCTGACCTCAGGTGATCTGCCTGCCTTGGCCTCCCAAAGTGCTGGGATTACAGGTGTGAGCCACCATGGTGTGAGCCACCATGCCTGACCTCCCTATAGGATATTAACAAGTTTTGTCTCTTATCTCAGGATGCATTTCAGAATGGCCTTCCTGGAGCACTACAGACGCTGTCTCTCAAAACACTCCTTGAACTAGCTTCACCGTGTTGCTGACTCCCTTGTAATTTAAAGAAAATATCTTATACATATTCCTTCATTATTTGTATGAAAGTCAAGCATTTCATACTGTGAAAATTATACTTCAGGCTGGGTGCAGTGGCACACACCTGCAATCCTAGCACTTCGGGAGGCCGAAGTGGCAGGATCACTTGAGGCCCGGAGTTTGACACCAGCCTGGCCAACATGTCAAATCCCATGTAAAAAAAAAAATCAAAATTAGCCGGGTGTCGTTGCACACACCTGTAGTTCCAGCTACTTGGGAGGCTGAGGCACAAGAACTGTTTGAACCCGGGAGGCAGAGGTTGCCATCAGCTGAGATCATGCCACTGCACTCCAGCCAGAGCCAGAGCTAGACTCTGTCTCAAAGAAAAAACAAAGGAAAGAAAGAAAATTATACTTTGATACAGTATGCTAATATAAAGGATATGATATAGTTTGGCTGTGTGTCCCCATTCAGATCTCATCTTGAATTGCAATAATCCCCATGTGTCAAGGGTGGGACCAGGTCAAGATAACTGAATCATGGGGGCGGTTTCTCCCATGCTGTTCTCATCAGTGAGTTCTCATGAGATCTGACGGTTTTATAACAGGTTTTCCCCTTTGCTCATCTCTCCTCTCTCCTGCTGCCCTGTGAAGTGGTGTCTTCTGCCATAATTGTAAGTTGTCTGAGACCTCCCCAGCCATGCAGAACTGTGAGTCAATTAAACATCTTTTCTTTATAAATTACCCAGTTTTGGGTGTTTCTTCATAGCAGCGTGAGAATGGACTAATACGGTGTACTAATAACAGCCCAGACAGTAGTATACAGGTACTACTATACTTTGATGCTAGAGGGATTCCCATTAAGCTCAGGAGCAGTATGTGCTATCATTACCATGATCCAACATTGTTCCAGAGGTTTTTAGGTCAGCAGTTCTCAACTGGAGGTGATTTTGCCTCCCCTGGGGACAGTTGGCAAGATCTGAAATCATTTTAGCTGTCACACTGAGGAGTGCTACTGGCATGTAGCAGGCGGAGGCTGGGGATGCTGCTAAACATCTGCAAGGCACAAACAGCTCCATAACAAAGACTTATCCAGCCCAAAATGTCAATAGTGCTGGTGCTGAGAAACCCTCGTCTAGACAAATAAAACATGGGAAATCTATTAACATAAATGTGGGAAAATAACAAACTATTATTTGCCAACGGTAGTCTAGGAGGTCCCAAAGAAGCACCTGAAGAACAGTTAGATTTTGCAGGGGCTGTATGGTGTCTCATGCCTGTAAACCCAGTGTATTGTGAGGTTGCATTGGGTGGATCTCTTAAGGCCTGGAGTTCAAGAGCAGCCTGGGCAACATAGTGAGACTGCATCTCTACCAAAAATTTAAAAATTAGCCAGGTGTGGTGGTGCGCTCTGAGAGTCCCAGCTGCTGAGGTGGGAGTATCACTTGAGCCCAGAAGCAGCTGTGATCATGCCACTGTACTCAAAAAAACTTTTTTTAGAGACAAGGTTTTTCTCTGTTACAGATGGGGTCTTGCTATGTTGCCCAGGCTGGTCTCGAACTTCTGACCTCAAGCAGTCTTTCTGCCTCAGATTACAGGCATGAGCCACTGCCCCTGGCCTCAAAAAAAAAAAAAAAAAAAAAAAAAAATTAAAAAATACATTACAGGGTGTTATGTGGCCTGTTGGAAAATGTTGGAAAACAGTTGTGCATGTGACCCCGCTGTAACCAGTTATAAAAGTATCAGAATCATTAAGAAATATACTGGGTCTGGGTTTCCCAAGATTTGGTTCCTGCTGAAAGAATGAGATAGACCGTTTCTTCCACCCCTCCTCACCTCCCTGCAAGAACCAGGATTGTGCATTTTGAAGGAGAGGCTCTTACTTCTGGCAGGCCACAGGGGGCATGCAGAGTCTTTCTGCCAGTGTTTTTTGGGCACTCGGATAAAGACCCCCTGTCCAGGCCATTGCTTAGGATATTTGGCCCATGGAGGAATAAAGCTGGAATCACCTGGGAGGTACAGAAGCTTTCACTGGAAGGAGGGGTGACCTGAACTCCAGGTTCCGCGCCTACACTTTGTTCCCATGTAGCACCCTGTTAGTGGTGACTGGGGCCTGGAAGTCAGGGGCCTTGGTGACCAAGTGTTGGGTGGACAGAAGGAGCTGAGGGAGGTGAGGGGCATCTCTCCAGCACCACCCCCTACCCCATCCCCAAATCAATGCCCTCTGTCAGCTCAGACACAGCCCCGGCCAGCAGCAGTGTGGGTCAGGAACGGCGAATGCACTCAGCACGGATCTGTTCCATATTCTCAACCTCACTTCATCTCGGGTTGGGGTGAGTGAGTCCCCGCAGCACTGATATAATGTCCTGTCAGCTGAGAACATTCAGCTTGATTTAGAAAGATAAGGTGGGACATCTCTTGGGCATGGCGTGTGGAGCAGTACCATCCCTCTGTGGCAGCGAGCCAAGCAATAAACCAGAATGTGTAAAACCTGTGTCCCAGAATCACCATTCCTGGAGGAAAAGACTATATTGTCAAGATGCCCACTCCTAAATCAACCCAGACATTCCATCTAGCGTCAAAAAACTAGTAGAACTTTGACATCAATACACTAACCCTCAGGTCTATACAGAAATGTGTAAGAATAACCACAGGCTATAACATGTGGTCATTGAGAGAGAGGAACCCATCAGAACAAATGGAACCAAGTCCAGAAACATGTCTGTCTAGGTGCAAGATGTCAGGCTGTGTATCAGCCAGGGAAGCAGATCACGAGGAGATATTTATTAAGATTTAAAACCAGGCTCCGTAGAGCTCGGGCCTGTAATTCCAGCACTTTGGGAGGCTGAGGTGGGAGGATCACTTGAGCCCAGGAGTTTGAGGCAGCAGTAAGCTATGATCGTGCCACTGCATTCCAGCCTGGATGACAGAGCAAAACCCCATCTTAAAAAAAAAAAAAAAAAAAAAAAAAAAAAAAGTGCCCAGATGCACCCTTACATGAAGCCACCTTTGCACAGCTTCCAAGACTGGTGAGGCCTCACTCAGGACCATGAGGACCAGCCGTAGCTCAGTTTCCACCGCCTGAGTGGCACAGAGTCTTCAGTCTCTGTTGGGTCTCAGATCCCCCATTCAAGCCGTTTGTGCCCAAGCTCTGCCTCATTATGGCCTCCTCTTCCACCTTCCAAAAGGGAACCCTGCTCATGCTCTCCAGCCCGCAGAAGTGCCTGCGTCTCCAGGAAGCCCAACTTGCTGACTCTGGGCTCTATGTAGGAGAGCTGGGCAGGCTGGATCCCACCACTGAGTTCAGTCTCGGGGGTCTCCACCCATGCTAGGCTTCCACTGATGGGACATAAGTGGCCTGGGGGTCCTTTACATCCACACAAGAGCCACATGGTGACCAGGAATGGGGTTCTGAGAGGTTAAATGACTTGCCCAGGGCCCCAGAGCTGGCTAGAATTCCTGCACTGCCACATCCAAGGCCGCGTTTGGGCCTCCCACTCAGTAGCCGAGACACCCCTCTGCATCTACCAGGCTGGGAAACACATGTCTGCTGCAGCTTCCTCCCAGTGACTTACAGCAGCTGCAGATTTCTGGGGGGCCTTCTACAGGGCCCACTGCAACAGGGAGCGTAGAACTCTTACAGAGCCCTGCATTCTCTCTCCCCGCCTTCAGCTCTGAACTCATGTACTAGCTGGTCTGATGTAAGGACAGGTCTTGGTGAGGGAGTCGAGGCTCTGGTCAGTAGCCCAGGCCTTCAGGAATCAGGTGACGTCAATCTGGAGAGGAGGTGCCTGCTGTGGGAAGCAAGAATGGACCAGGGTCCTGGCCCCCTGCAGGGGCAGCCCCTCTTCCTTCCCAGGGTTTTCTGAGGATCTGAAGGCATCTGAGGTAAAGTGCAGTGTTCAGCTGTGTCCTGCGGTCCAGGAAAGCCAAAGAGAAGATGCTCTTCCTGTTGTCCACCAGGCACCCTGGCAGAGAATAGCCTCAGCCCACCCCAGCCCAACACCAGATCCCAGGGACTGATCCACCTGTAAGAGGCAGCATGAGACTGCCCCCATTGTCCCCAGAGAGTCCCCTCAGTCATGGGTTGGACCAGGGTGCAGGTGGGCCCTGCAGGCTGGTTCAGAGTGAGTGTGGCTGTCCATTGGTCCTCTGAAGAGCCTCAGGGTCTTGTGGCAGCTGGTGTGTGTCTGGGCTTGGAAGTAGAGGATGTCCCCCAGCCAGAGAGCAGGGGATACTTGTTCTGCATTCCACTCCTCTGCAAGGACAGGGACCCCAGGCTCTGGGCACCCCAGATCTGCCTGCCCTACCCACAGCCTACCACCGTTTGGCCCAGGCAAATCGTCTTGGCTCCCACAGAGGGAGCCACCCTTCCCACCTCCTGATGTTTGCCCACACCTGTCAAGTTCCATTCTGGAAAAACCCTCCACATCCTTAGGAAGGCACCTCCTCCTTGACTCCTTTCCAGGGCTATCGCCCCCACTTTCATTTTCTACCTATTATTCGATGCAGAGACCAGCTACTTCCTTGGGCCAGGGCTGCTCTGGAGGCAGGGAGGTTGTGACCAAGCCGTGGGGTGTAGCAAAGCACCAGGTATAGACAGGGCTCTCCAGGCACACCTGGGCAGAGAGGTCACAGACCCACAGGTGAATGCCCCTCCTTCCGGCCCCACCTACCTCACAGGCACAAAGAGGGAGGCTTCACAAGGAGGTTGAGGTAAACAGGGGAGCCTGGGTCACCTCTGTCTGATCTCCTGCCCTCCTGGAAGAAAGCCAGAGGTTGGAGCTGGGAGGTGTCGAGAGCCCTGGCCCAGACCTGGTTTCACTGATGAGGCTCAGGGAGGGGCTGGGTCAGCCCAAGTCACTGAGTCCATAAGGGACGGTCCTGATCATAACCCAGGACCCTAGAGCTAGCTGAGGTCCCATCCCTTTCCCACGCAGACCAAGGTAGGGGCATGAACTGGCTTCTGGCTTCTAAGGTTGAGGCCCAGCACACCTCTCCCTCCCCTTGCCTGCAGCTGTTGTCACATATCAAAAGTGAGTTATTCCTTGCGGGCCTGGAGGCACAGCTTCTTGGGCTGGACCAGGTGGCCAATCCAAACAAGTCCCTGTGTGTCCCCACCACCCAGGCCTTGTCACACCACGCAGCACGTGGGGGCACCAGGATATCCTGGGCGATATCAGGGACGAGCCCTCCCTGAGGCTCCCACAGCAGTACTGCTGCCCTCAGACCTGCTACAAGCCCTGTGTCCACCCAGTGTTTGAGAACCTGGCCCCTCACACATACCTGGCCCACTCCTCACACCTGGCTTTCCCGTGAAAAGTGGAACTGGTTCCACCTGGGCCAGTTGGAGAAGTGCCTCAGGAAATTACCATTTTGGGAATTTGTTCCAATCATTCATGCATTTATTCACCAAATACCCACTGTACCCTCTTCTGCACCAGGCTGGGTTGATGGTCAAGCAGAACACATGTCCCAAGTTTTCCTCTCTTTAGAGACAGACAGGCGGACTCTCACACCATGAGGTGCCCTCTGGGCTAGGGGGTGCCCAGGGCTGGATGCAGGGGAGGGCCTTGCCCACAGGAGGTGCTGGTGGGTACGGACATGGAGGCCACCATGGGGTAAAGGTGTCCAGAGGACCTAACATGTGCCTAGGCCCAGGGTGTGACCTGGGGCAGGTGCGGGGCTGCTCTATCTGGAAGGCCTCCTGACTCTGACGATGATAGGCTGTGGCTGGATCAGTCTTCACGTCGATTTTTAACATTTAACATGTGTTGATTATGTAACTAAACATCATGATAAAAATCATGAAATACAGAAAAGTTGAAAACACAAAAAACCGGTAGACCCCTTTTCTCCCTAAACAACTGCTTCAACAGTATTTTCTGACTTTTTTTCCTATGTAACTGCAGCTGTAAACATATGCTGCACAAGACAGTATCCTTTGCCATATTCTGTTTTGGAGCTGGATTTTTCAGTCAGCAGTGAATAGAGGCAGGCTTTAAACAGGCCAGGAATTGTGCAGACCCTGGGAAAGGAGACTGACCATGTTGCTGGGTGACCTTGGGCAAGTCTTGCCCTCCTCAGAGCTTGAATTCTCTCAGTCCAATAAAGGGCTGGAAGGGCTGTAGTAGGACTACATCAGCGCATCCCAAACTCAGAACTGCCACGTGGAGCCGTGTGAGTTGTCACTGCACAGCCCCAGGGTCAGGACCATTCTTGTCATAGCCTCTGTGAGTAGGGCTCCTGCCCAAAAGTGTGGTGTGCGAGCCTGGGGCCCACAAGAGGATTTTAGGCAATATACAGATGCATTTATTTTTACCATTACCTTCTATTTGCAGTAAATGAGACCGATGCTCACCAGGAGGTCTCACCTCCTGCCTCGCTTCCCGAATAGCTGAAACCATAGGCTCACGCCACCATGCCTGGATATTATTGTATTTTTTGTAGAGACGGAGTTTCACCATGTTGCTCAGGCTCGTCTTGAACTCTTGGGCTCAAGCAATTCACCTGCCTTGGCCTCCCAAAGCAAGTTTCCTCTTTAAATACATTTATTTAGGTTTTAAAAATGAGTTGACTTAAAGCACATGAATAGATCTTTAACACCAACCACTGGGAAAATGCAAATTAAAACCACAGTAAGATATCACTACATATTTATTAGAACAGCTCCAATCAAACATAGTGGTAATAGCAAATATTGGTGAGGATGTAGACAAAACTCACTCTCTCATACATCACTGGTGGGAATATAAAATGGTACAGACAATCTAGAAAATAGTTTGGCAGCTTCTTTAATTAAACATACACCTTAATATATGACCCAGCAATTGCTTCTGGGCATTTGTACCAGAAAATAAAACTGACGTCTGCACAAAAACTCACACATGATTGTTCATGGCAGATTTATTTGTAATAGCCCCAAACTGGGAACAACCAAACACCCCCTATAGGTGAATGGTTAAGCAAACTGCTACATCCATTCTATGAAATACTATTCAACAATAAAAAGGGTGCCAGGCACGGTGGCTCATGCCTGTAAACTCAGCCCTTTGGGAGGCCAAGCTAGGTGGATTGCCTGAGGTCAGGAGATTGAGACCAGCCTGGCCAACATGGTGTAACCCCATCTCTACTAAAAATACAAAAAAATTAGCTGGATATGGTGGTGGGCACCTGTAATCCCAGCTGCACAGGAGGCTGGGGCAGGAGAATTGCTTGAACTTGGGAGGCAGAGGTTGCAGTGAGCTGAGATTGTGCCATTATACTGGGTAACAACAGCAAAACTTTATCTTAAAAAAAAAAAAGAAAGAAACCAGGCATGGTCATGGGTGCCTGTAATCCCAGCTACTCAGGAGGGTGAGGCAGGAGAATTGCTTGAACCCAGGAGGTGGAGGTTGCAGTGAGCTGAGATCACGCCACTGCATTCCAGCCTGGGTGACAGTGAGACTCCATCACAAACAGAAAAAAACAATAAAAAGGAATATGCACAACTTGGATGGATCTCAAAGGGCATTTGCTGAGTAGAAAAAAAAAAAAAAGCCAGTGTGTCAAAAGGCCACATCTGTGTGATTCCATTTGTATAATGTTCTTTTTTTCTTGTTTGGTTTTATTTTGTCTTTGAGATGAAGTCTCACTCTGTGGCCCAGACTGGACTGCAGTGGCATGATCTTGGCTCACTGCAGCCTCCGCCTCCGCCTCCCGGGTTCAAGTGATTCTTGTGCCTCAGCCTCCCAAGTAGCTGAGAGTACAGGTGCGCACCATCATACCTGGCTAATTTTTATATTTTTAGTGAAGACAGGGTTTTGCCATGTTGGCCAGGCTGGTCTCAAACTCCAGGCCTCAACAGTTCCACCTGCTTTAGCCTCCCAAAGCCCTGGGATTATAGGTGTGAGCCACTGTGCCAGGCCTTCATTCATTCATTCCTTGAGAGAGTCTCACCCAGTCTCAGGCTGGACTGCAATGGCAGGATCACTATAGCCTCCCCTTCCCAGATTCAAGTGATTCTCCTGCCTCAGCCTCCCAAGTAGCTGGAACTACAAGTTGGTGCCACCATGCCTGGCTAATTTCTGCATTTTATAACGTTCTTGAAGTGAGAAGATTATAAAGACAGAAAGCAGATTAGTGGTTGCCAGGAGTAGGAATAGTGGAGGGGAAGATCCAGGAATAAGTGCAGAGGAATAGCAGGAGGGGGATTTTTGTGGTGGTGGAACAGTTCTGTCTTGATTGTAGTGGTGGTTAAAGGAGTCTACATATGTGATAAAATGGCATAGACCTAGACATGTGACATTGTTAGATACTGTCCTACATTTATACAAAATAGAACCTTTGGAGGAAACTGAGTGAGGAGTCCATGAAACCTCTCTGTACCATCTTTGAAATTTCCTCTGAATCTATATTTCGAAATAAAGGGTTACAATTTTTAAAGTTGCTTTAGACAAAAATATTAAACAAAAATAATGCTGATTGTATGTCAGGCTGGCAAACCTTTAACACACTGAATGACTGGCATCTCTAATCCATCCAATGTCCAATTGCCCCTGGCCAGGATCTGTCCTAGGCTAGGTTGCCTGCTGGAAGATAGGACTCTGGATTCTCTCCTGCTTGGCTTTGGGGTAGAGATGCCAGATAAAATATAGGACGCCCAGTTAAATTTAGATTTCTGATAAAAAGTAAACTATTTTTTCAGTAAGTATGTACCATGCATATTTAGGATATACTTATACTAAAACTTATTTCTCTAAATTCTTTCTTCACCATCTTCACAGGTGTTGATATTTCTCTAAATTATTTAATGTATGTATGTGGTTACTTTAAAGCTCTTGCCTGCTAATTCCAATGTGTGAGCCATTTACAGGTCTTTTTTTTTTTTTTTTTTTTTTTTTTTGAGATGGGGTTTTGCTCTTGTAGCCCAGGCTGGAGTGCAATGGCGCGCCATCTTGGCTCACTGCAACCTCCGCCTCGCCTGGCTGGTCTTGAATTCCTGATCTCAGGTGATCTGCCTGCCATATCCTCCCAAAGTGCTGGGATTACAAGTGTGAGCCACCATGCCTGGCCCTTTTGTTTGTTTGTTTCTTTGAGATAAGATCTCACTCTGTTGTCCAGGCTGGAGTGCAGTGGCATGATCTCAACTCACTGAAACCTCTACCTCCCAGGCTCAAGTCATCCTTTCACCTCAGTCTTTCAAGTATCTGGAACCACAGGCACATGCCACCAACAGTCCTAACTGGTTTCGTGGAAGACAGTTTTTCCACAGACAGGGTCAGGGCAGTGGTTATGATATGAAACTGTTCCACATCAGATCATCAGGCATTAGATTCTCATAGTGTGAAACCTAGATCCCTCACATGTGCAGTTCACATTAGGGTTCACGCTCCTATGAGAATCTAAAGCCTGCTGATCTGATGGGGGGTGGAGCTCAGGCAGTAATGCTCGCTGCCCACCACTCAACTCCTGCTGTGCAACCTGGTTCCTAACAGGTCACCAACTGGTACAGTCCACAGCCTGGGAGTTACAGACCGCTGCACACCACCACATCCAACTCATTTTTGAATTTTAGTAGAGATGGGGTTTCGCCATGTTGCCTAGGCTGGTCTCGAAGTCTTGAGCTCAATTGATCTACCTGCCTTGGCCTCCCAAAGTGCTGGGATTACAGGTGTGAGCCACCATGCACAGTGTGTCTATTGCCTAATGCCTGAAGACAATTTTATCATGTACTTTGTCCAGCTTTGTAGTTGTTTACGCTGGGAGACTATCATCAATACAGGTACTCCATCATGGCCACAATTCAAAGTATGATTAATATATTCATTCTATTCTAAAAGTAGAGAAAAGAAAGACAAAGAATTCTAAGAAAAATGGAAAGAAATGAAAGTTCAAAGAAAAAGAATAGCAAATGCTGCTGACACATAGGAAAAAATGTTTAACTTCACTGATAATAAGAAAGATACAATTTTAGGCTGGGTGCTGTGGCTCACACCTGTAATTCCAGCACTTTGAGAAGCTGAGGTGGGAGGATCACTTGAGGCCATGAAGTGGAGGTGGCAGTGAGCCGAAATGGTGCCACTTGGGGTGACAGAGCGAGATCCTGTCTCAAAGAAAAAAAAAAAAAAGATAGAGATGTAAACAACATCCTGCAACCTCTACATGTGGCCATGATTGCTAACAGGGACCAGATTCGCAAACCTTGATAGATCCAACTTATTTCAAGTAACTTAATTGGTGCTGGAACAGAGTCCCACACTATTTAAACGAAAACAAAATCCAACAATCACAACACAAAAATACAATGTCTACCAGTCAATAAAAAATTACCAGGCAATGGCCAGGCACAGTGGCTCATGCCTGTAATCCCAGCATTTTGGGAGGCCAAGGCATGCAGATTGCCTGAGGCCAGGAGTTCAAGGCCAGCCTGGCCAACATGGCTAAATCCTGTCACTACTAAAAACACAAAAATTAGCCGGGTGTGGTGGTGCACACCTGTAGTCCCAGCTACTTGGGAGGCTGAGACACAAGAATCACTTGAACCTGGGGGACGGAGATTGCAGTGAGATGAGATCACACCACTGCACTCCAGCCTGAGTGACAGAGTAAGACCCTGTATCAAAAAACAAACAAACAAAAAACCCACAGGTAATATAGTACCTATAACCAGGAGAGAAATAAATCAATGGAAATAGGCCCCAGAGATGATGTAATTAGCAGACAAGGACATTAAAAAACATATTATAAATATGCTCCATCTGTTCAAGAAGGCTAGAAAATTCTGAACATGATGAGAAGAGAGAAATGGAAGACATATTGACAAAAAAAAAAAAAAAAAAAAAAAAAAACAGCAACAAACCACACAGGCTAGGTGAAGTGGGTCACGCCTGTAATCCCAGCACTTTGGGAGGCTTAGATGCAAGGATTGCTTGAGCCCAAGAGTTCAAGACCAGCCCGGGCAACAAAGGGAGACCTAGCTCTATAAACAATTTTTAAAAATTAGCCAGGCATGGTGGCATGCACCTGCAGTGCCAGCTACTCAGGAGGCTGAGGCAGGAGGATCACCTGAACACAGGAGGTCGAGGTTGCCATGAGCTGTGATTACACCACTGCACTCCAGCCTGGGCAACACAGTGAGACCTTGTCTCAAAATAAAACAAAAAGAATGACTAGAGATGAAATAGTTACCTCTGCAGATATGGGATTAAAAGCAGTTGAAGTCAGTGAAGCTAGGTGTGGTGGCTCATGCCTGTAATTATTCCAGCACTTTGGGAGGCCGAGGCAGGAGGACTGCTTTGAGGCCTGGAGTTCGAGACCAGCCTGGGCAACATAGTGAGGTCTCATCTCTACAAAAAAAAAAAAAAAAAAAACCACACACAATAAAACATTTTCAAAAAATTTAATGAAGACAAAATACAGACTTTCTCACACAAACAAAAGCCAAGATAATCACCAGCAGGCCTGCACTCTGAGAAACGTTCAAAACAGTTCTTTGGTCAGAAGAAAAATGACACTGTATAGAAATTTGGATCTACACAAAGAAATGAGGACCACTGACATAATAAATACATGGATAAACAGAAAAGATCCTATTTTCTCATTTTGTGATGTCTAGAAATAATTGAGGCAAAAGTAGTAACATATTGTGGGGTTCATGACAGGTGGAGGTAAAACAATGACGAGAATAGCACAAGGGACAGGAAGGCAAATGTAAGAATACTATCATAAGGTGGCAGTCACAGTTGAGGGAGGTGATAAATATCTGTGATTCCACCTAGAATACTGCATTGCTCCTGGAAGCAGGAAGAGGGAGTTTCAGAGACTTCCCCCGGGCTCTTCCTACTATAGTGGCTCATACCTACAGCTCAGGGAGTAAAGTAAGAGCTCTGTTACCTTCTAAGCATACTTATATCAATTGCATATTTAGGGACAGATAAATGACAACGGGATGGGGCTGCAGCCTCTTCATCCAGGGATCCATTTATTCCCTAGCCTTCACATGTTCTCAGTCTTTTGGAGAGGGGACATTGTGGCATTGTGGGTCTTCTGGTGTCAGGGTCAGCTCTAATCCTATATAAATGGTCCTCAAACAATCTGGGTATTCCCTTTTCATCAGCTACAGTTACTTTCATCAGTGACCCTACATCCTTTTGGAGCATAATTAATGAATACCATGTGGTGATGTTGGAGGATCTTTTTCCAAGAATACCCAGCCTCCCCTATAATCAATGAGCTATAGGTCTCAATTGTCTCAGTCTGAAAACTGGGTAGGAAATTGCAAATTTTTGTTGCAGGCTTCTGCGCACCAGGTCTTGTTGTTGTTTCCTGAATACACAAATCAGGAAACATCCTAGGGCTCATACCTGTAATCCCAACAATTTGGGAGGCCAAGTCAGGAGGATTGCTTGAGCTCAAAAATTTGAGACCAGTCTAGACAACAATAGCAAAACCTCATTTTCACTAAAAATTTAAAAAAAAAAAAAAAAGGCTAGGCATGGTGGTGCATGCCTGTAATTCCAACTACTTGGGAGGCTGAGGTGGGAGGATCACTTGAGCCCAGTGGATTCCGAATCTGCTGGCATATAACGAACCATTCCAACATTCCTACCTCCCTGTACTTTCCGGCTTCTTTGATGCTTTGCAAATGCAGTTCTATAATCTCCACCTAATTCCCTGCAGCAACTGTTCCATCCACATTTCAAGGGGCCACTGCAGCAGCATGTTAGGGCCCCAGGTGTCCTTGCCAAGCCATTAAATCCTGAGAGTGCTCCCACATCAGTGTATTCTCATGTATACAGCCTTTAGTCTCCCCATGGTCCAACATCCTTATGTCCAGTCCTCCACCTCCTCTCCCAGATTCTGCGAGTACACACTCGACAGCTACTGCAACATTTTTGGCAAAAAATCATTCTCCCAGAGCAGACTGTGCTTGTGACCTTGGGCCATGACGAGGAATGACCAGAGCCTGGTGTCAATGTGGGGGAGCAATGATGATACACCTCATCCTGCTGTAAGGCCTTGTTGGAGGCTCTTTGCCTAGTCTCCAGGCAAGGGACAGCTGCCCTTCTCTTAGCGACGAAAGGGGGCTACTTCTTTTAGCCCAGAGCATTGAGTGGAAACTGGAGGTTCGAAGTTCTCAGACTTATCCACTTAAGTTTCCCCATACCAGATATCAGGATTCCATTGCTCCTCTCCCCTCCCCTCCCCTTTTCTTTCCTCTCTTTTCTCTTCTCTCCTCTCTTTTCTTTTCTCCTTTCTCTTCTCTTATTTCTTTTCCCTCCTCTTCTTTTTCTTTTCTCTTCTCTTTCTCTTTCTTTCTCTTTCTTTGTTTTTCACATGGGATCTCACCCTGTCACCCAGGCTGGAGTGCAGTGATGTGATCTCAGCTCCCTGCAACCTCCACCTCCCTGGCCCAAGAGATCCTCAGTCTCCTGGGTAGCTGGGACCACAGGTACATGCTACCATATCTGGTTAATTTTCATATTTTTTTATAGGGATGGGATTTCACCATGTTACCCAGACTGGTCTCGAACTCCCAGGCTCAAGTGATCCTCCTGCCTCAGCCTCCCAAAGTTCTGGGATTATAGATATGAGCCACTGCACTCACATCTCCTTTTCCTTAAGTAATTCTAAATAGACTAAATCATAAAATAAAATTTGTATATTTTGGGGAAATGACACAAAACTGCCATGACAGCTAAAATTAAAAGAGTTTATTTCTCGATTTTCTGCTGTGTGCATGTGTGCGTGTGCACACTTGTCCTTGGTTGGCGCCCTATGTGTGTACCTGCTGTAGCTATTGGGTCAATCTGCACAATGTCTGACTCCACAATTTCCAGCAAACAAAAGCTCTACACGGCCTAATTTTCAAGCAGTCGAGACTGAAGCAGCAGTCTCCTTCTGTTTTTAATTTGAATTAAACTGCCAGGCTGCACTTCTGTGAGAAACTGACAATATTCAACAAGAAGTTTCCAGGTGAGGCCTGTCACCCTCCAGTGTAACTTTAGGGCCTGCTTGGCAGGGGGACTGGCTTTGGCTGGAGGCTGGGTCAAGAGGGCTCTCCTGGTATGGCACATTCCCATCGTAGGGAGGGAACTCTGTTGGGAGCATGAGATGGACCAAGAAGACCCATCCATTAGGAAAGTGGCCCTTGGTCTGTCCAGTTTTAGTGGAAGAGGGTGATTGGCGCAACGACCACTTCTGATGGGAAAACTAGTCGGAGACATGGACGTTCATTGTCTTTACCATGTGTGCCCCACCAGGACCCAAACTGGAGAGGTGAAAATTTGCAGAAGACAGATCAAGAGTGGTGGACATGTCATGACTGCCCAGGCTGGGATCCTCCCACCACCCCTTGGTCCTGCCCTCTGGAACTCTGGGCAGGCTGGTGGAAGTCCTTTTTGTGGTCTGGGCTTCTGGCCAGGATGCCTATGGCTTCCTAACACCCACGTGGGGCAGCCTAGTGTAAAGATCCTGAAAACAGGGGAATAGCAATTGATAAAGTGAACCCAAGATATGACTAAAACTATCTCTGATGGCAAAGCCTTTGATGCTGAAGAGTCTGACTCATAGAAAGATGGCCCTGAGCATGGCACCTCTGACCAAATCCCTCACTCTGACCTACTGAGCGTATGAGCCTAGCCTTGCTCACAGTCGGGGCTGGAGGAAGATCTCATGGAGTCCACTCGATAACTGCACTTCCTGTGTGCCTGTCACAGCTGATTCCACCCACACTGTCCTGTACCACAGCCAGCCCAGCCCTGCCATGCCCTGCCACTGCAGTCAGGGCTCTTTGGGGTTGAGTGACAGAAAATTCACTTAAGTTGCCTTAGGCAAGAAGGGAAGTTCATTGGTCAGTAAGTTAGCCACGTGCAGGGCAGGGAGCAGCTGGGCCTCAGGAATACCTGGTCTCAGAGTCACCAGTGCTGTCGGGATTTGCAGGCTCTTTCCCTTGTCTCTGTCTCCACCTCAGTCTGCAGATCAGTTTTGTGCTCTCAGAGAAACTTTCCCCACAAGGTTGGAGTCAGGCTGTTGGTAGCATGAGACTTCCATCTTCCTGGCTTTGCCCCCAACAAAGATAGTGCTCCCCTCCATTAGTTCCTATTCAGAAAACTCCAGAAGAAAGTTTCTGCTTGGTGTGGTCTGGATTGGCTGGGTAGTTGGGACACTAAAACTGCCAACTCCTCTAGTGTCATGTGGTTGAAGTAGGGTGGGGAGACGTATTAGTTCACGTTGCCATGCCAAAATACCACAGACTGGGTGGCTTAAACCACAAACATTTATTTCTCACAGTTCTGGAGGCTGGGAAATCCAAGACCAAAGTGCCAGCAAGGTAGGTTACATTCTGAGGCCTCTTTTCTTGTCCCATAGCTGGCTGCCATATTGTGTGCTCACGTGACCTCTTCTTTGTATTTGTGCAGACAGAGAGTGACTACACTCTCTAGTGTCTTGTCTCATAAGAACACTAATGCTACTGAATCAGGGCCCCAACCTTAGGACCTCATTTAACCTTAATGACTTCCTGAGAAGCCTCATCTCCAAATACAGCCATGCAGAGGGTTAGGGCTTCAACATATGAATTTAGAGGAGACAGAGACACTCAGTCCATGATGGGAAGAAATACTTCATTAAAAACGGGGTGCAGTGGCCAGAAAAGGGGCAAATTGTTCATTTTCCAAAATACACATCACACACACACACACACACACACACACACACACATACAAAACACATGGTCCTGCCTTTGCCCCTTCCCAACAAGGCCACTCCCCACCCCATGATTATTTACCTCCCTCCTATCCTGCTCTCTGGAGCTGCCTTTTCCCCTAAGTTGTCCTGTGGCTCACTGATTGCTACATGCAGGCAGGTGCATGTAAATGTAGCCCGGGGCTGGGGGCCTCCTGGACCATGTGTGTCCTGAGCCCTACCATGGGACTGGGCAGGAAGTGGGTCTCACCCATGTCCACTGTCCTCAGGCAGAGCCTGGCCCTAGGACATGAGCTCAGTGGGTGCTGCAGCTTTGTTGGATTCACTTCAGGCACCCTTTCCCCATATCCACTTATAAGGTGCTCAGAGCCTTGATACCTCCTGTCCTTGGGAGAAAATAATGTGATTACTCAGCTCACACAAACCTGCTGGTGGCTTCCTATAATAGAAGGACATGATTTTCTAGTTCAAAAGAGTCTACCAAGTGACTAGCACAGTGAATGAGGATCTACAACAGGGCACATAATTGGGAAATTTCAGAAAACTAAGAACAGAGAGAAAATCCTAAAATCCTCCAGAGAGAAAAGACAGGTCATACACAAAGAGCCAAGACTCCACATGGCACCGACTTCTTCCCAACAACACTGGGAACTAGAAAATAATAGAGCAATGTTTCCCAATGTGATGAGAAGTTACATTTAAATTACAGCATTATATCCAGCCAAACTATTAATCAGAAGTTGGGGTAGAACAGCAACATTCTAAACTATGTGAAGGTCAGAAAGCTTGGCTTCCATTCATTCTGTCTCAGGAAGCTACTGGAAGATGTGCTGCAACACAATGAGAGGATAAACCAAGGAAAAAGATCTGGGGCCAGGGAACAGGAGATGCACACAGAAGTAAGCAAGCAGAGTTGATCTACTGCCTGCTTGAAAACACTATTTAAAAATCCCTAACCCAAAGAAGGCCAGAGCTCTCATGAATCTGACCCAACAGATTTTGAAGCCAAAGTGGAGGACATTTGAAGCGAAAGCCTGGCCAGACAGAGATGAGGCTCCTGGGAGGGAACAGGTGCAGTCCTGCTTAGGCTGCAGTGTCCTCGGGCTACAACTGACAAGGGCTCCCTCTGGGTCACAGCTTCTAGGGACAGAGTTTGGGGTAGTTCGACTGTCTGCATTGTAGGACTCTGGTGATGAGCTCACCTGGGAAACTGTGTTGTAACGGGAAGGGAATGGTTTTGCTTTTCCAAATCATCTACCCCATGCATGCTTGGATCCACATTGAAATTCAGTGTAGAAACTGCCTTTGAACAGCTAAGCCTGAACTCTGGGCTGTTTGTCCAGTTTCCTGGCCTCTGGCTTTGTTCAATCCTTACCCCTACCAATCACCGATGCCAGATCCATCCTCCCAAATATCCTTTCATCATGTTACCCTCCCCACCACCTCATGGCACCTTCCATACAACAGGAAATGCCTCCCACCTCAGCCTGGCATTCAAGGTTCTTTCTGACGTGGCCCACCTCTCACCACCCCACCAAATCTCCCTGTGGGCCCTGCCAAATTGGATCAACTTTTTCTATCCATGAGCTGAACTTTCCCACCTCCATACTGTTGCTTACACTGTGACCTTCCTGTGCGTGTTCTTTTCCTCCCTCTTCCCAAGCCCAAATGCTTGCACCACCCTGCACAGCCAACGGTGGTACCCAGGTAGTCTGCTATGGGCCTGGAATAAGGCTCAGAGACATGCTGGCTTCAGGTGGGACCCAGCACATTCCCAGCTTTGGTGGCTGTGGTGAGAGACCTCTTCTGTTTGAGAAAAGGAGAGGGAAAGGTAAAAGGGACTCTGTCTTGCAGCTTAAGTACCTGCCTGTCCACAGTGGGGTAGAGCACCAAATAGGCTCCTGTGGTCACTGATTTTAGGCCTTGTCTCTTAGACGGAATTTCTTGACCTGCCCTGGGCTGGAGGGGAGCCCACTGCCCTGAAGGGTGAGTCCCAGGCATGGAAGCATTCACCACAAGTGACTTAAGAGCCCTTGGGCCCTAAGTAAACATCAACAGTAGCCTGGCAGCACTCCCTATGGGCCTGTGGTGGTAGTCACAGGGCAAGGCTCCTCTGCCTGTGGAAAGGGAAAGGCAGAGTGGGAAGGACTTTGTCTCATGGTTTCAGCGTCAGCTCAGCTCAGCTGCCGTAGAATAAAGCACCAGGTAAGTTTCTAAGCTTTTTGCCTCCAGTCCCTGGCTCCTACACAGCATCTCTGGACGCACCAGGGCCTGAGGGAACTGGTTGCCCTAAAGGGAAAGACACAAGCCTGACTGGCTTTGCCACCTGCTGACTGTAGAGCCCCAGGACATTGAGTGAACATGGGCAATAGCCAGGTAGTGTTGACAGTGGGCCTTGAGTGAGACCCAGTGCTTTGATGGCTTTAGGTCTGACCCAGTGCAGTCCCAGTGGTGGTGGCCATAGGGATGCTGTGTCAGCCCAAGTGGCCCAGCTCCGAGTGGCTCAGCAGAGAGAAAGAGAGAGAGAGAGACACACACACAAACACACAGACAATTTTTTTGGAGAGAAATTACAAGTAGGGAATAAGAGTTTCTACTGCCTGGTAGCCCAGAGAATTCTTCCAGATCTTATCCGAGACCACCAAGTAGCTCCTCTATGAGTCTGCAAGAACCACAGCATAACTGGGCTTGATGTGTATCTAATAAAGATACACTTTAGATCACCACACCCACATCCTTTCAAATACTTGGATAGCCTTCCCAAGGGTGGGTACAAACAAGCTCAGGCTGAGAAGATGGTGGCAGCCTGACATGAGCCATGGAATATTTGCACCACGGAAAATGGTAAACATTACAGAACAGATTTCTGTTCCCTCTCCGACAGAACCCCTTGTATAACAACAGCATACCACTGCCCCACCCCTGAGCAGAGCGCTGTGTGTTGTAGGAGAGTGGGGGCAGGTGTCCTCCCCCTTGGGCTACAGAATACACATTTTTTTTTCCTCAGCATATGGATCATTCTCAAGGATAGACCACATCTTAGGTCAAACGACAAGTCTTAAAAAATTTAAAATTTAAAATAATATCAAATGTCTTCTCTGACCACAATGGAATAAAACTAGAAATTAGTAACAAGAGAAATGTTGGAAACTATACAAACATATGGAGATTAAATAATAAGCTCTGGAATGACCAGGGGGTCAATGAAGAAATTAAGAAGGAAACGGAAACATTTCTTAAAACAAATGATAATGGAAACACAACATGCCAAAACCTATGGGACATGACAGAAGCAAGACTAAGAGGGAAGTTTATGGCTATAAACACCTACTTTTAAAAAGTAGAAAAGCATCAAATAAAAAACTTAACAATGCTCCTTAAAGAAATAGAAAAGCAGAACAAGCCAAACCCAAAATTAGTAGAAGAAAAAAAATAATAAAGATCAGAGCAAAATAAATGAAGAAAGCAAACCATTGATGAATTGAAAAGTTGGTTTTCATAAAGGATTAACAACATTGAGAAACTTTTAGCCTAACTAAGACTAAGAAAAAAAGAGAGAAGACCCAAGTGAATAAAATCAAACATGAAAAAGGAAACATTACAACTGATACTGCAAAAATTCAAAGGATCAGTAGTGGCTATTATAAGCAACTATATGCAAAGAAATAGGAAAATCTACTAAAAATGGATACATTTCTAGAAACATCCAGCCTAGCAAGATTGAACCATGATGAAATCCAAAACCTGAACAGACCAATAACAAATACTGAGATTGAAGTGGTAATAAAAAGTCTCCCAGCAAAGAAAAGCCTGGGACCTGGTGCTTCACTGCTGAATTCTACTAAGCATTTAAAGAAGAACTCATACCAACCTTACTCAAGCTATTCCAAAACTAGAGACCTTACCCAACTACTCAAAACTCATTCTACAAGGCTAGTATTACCCTAATACCAACACCAAAGATGCATCCAAAACAGAGAACTACAGGCCAATATCACTGATGAATATTGATGCAAAAACCCTCCACAAAATATGAGCAAATTGAATTCAGCAACACATTAAAGTTGGGGTGCAGTGTCCCAGGTTCACTCAACCCTTCCCCTTCTCCTCTCTGTGTGTGTCTACTTTGGCTGTGCTGCCTAGCGGCAGTGGCATTAGCAATGTTGGTGCGTGGGCCTCCCAGGAGAAGGGAGAAGTGAGTATGCCCTTCTTTTGCCTCCTGCCAGGCGTCTGCAGTCTGGCACCAGCTCTGGCCAGGTCTTCAAGCAAGAGACCTGGAGATGTTCTTTTCTAATTTCTGGATTGGGAAATGGAGGCAAATTCTGGGTACTAGAGTGAGAACTAAGATGAGGCTTGATCGGGGGAGTCTGGAGTCCCGAAATGCAGAGACCTGAAACCCTCTAGAGCGTGTAGGGAGCTGGGTGTGTGTTCAGTACAGTCACTTCTCTCTGTGCCTCAATGTCCCAGGTATTTTGGAGGGGCTGAGATCCTGGGAATTCCTGGAGCCTGGCTGCATGCCCTGGCCATCCTGATGCCCTTGTGTTCTCCATGGCAGGCCCACAAGGCCAAGGAGAATGGCTCTGACAGCTTCATGCATTCCATGGAACCACAGCTGGTGCAACAAATGGAGACCACCCAGAACCTGGTGGACTCCTACATGGCCATTGTCAACAAGACTGTGTGTAACCACATGGTTGGTCTCATGCCCAAGACCACCATGCATCTCATGATCAACAATGTGCATGCACTGCCTCATGGGGGCAGGGGGCTCCTGTGGCACTGGGGATGCAGGTGGCCATGTTGGAGTAGGGTAGCTGCTGACCAGCCCTATGGGATCAGGTCCAGGGAGAGTGGCACAGACCAGAGCTGTCCCATAGAAATATAACATGGGACTGAGCGGAGTGCCCCATGCCTGTAATCCCAGCACGTTGGGAGGTCAAGGCAAAAGGATCACTTGAGCCCAGGAGTTTGAGACCATGTTGGCAACACAGTGAGAACTGTCTCTACACAAAAACTTTAAAAATAGCTGGCCGTGGTGGTGGTACATGCCTGTAGTCCTAGCTACTTAACAGGCTAACGTTGGAGGATCACTTTGAGCCCAGGAGGTTGAGGCTGCAGTGAGCGGTGATCTCATCCACTGTACTCCAGCCTGCTGACAGAGCGAAATCCTATCTCCAAAAAATTTAAAACTGAGTAGACAGGTGTCCTGGTGGCATGATAGGACCTGGGTCCCCTCCTAGATTTGTGACCTTGGACAGGTGACTTTTCCTCTAGACCTCAGTGTCCCTATCTGAGTGAGAAAATGGCAGTGGGAGAAAAGGGCAGACCCCAACTCTACAAAGAAATACAAAAATTAGCCAGACATGGTGGCACATGCCTGTGGTCCCAGCTACTCAAGAGACTGAGGCAGGAGGATTATTTGAGTCCAGAAGGTCAAACCAGCAGTGAACTATGATCATGTCATTGCACTCCACAGCCAGTGTGGCAGTGAGAACTGTTTCAAAAATATTTTTTTATATTTTTTCAGAGGGAGTCTCACTCTGTCACCTAGGCTGGACTGCAGTGGCATGATCTCGGCTCACTGCAACCTCTGCCTCCCAGGTTCAAGCAATTCTCCTGACTCAGCCTCCCAAGTAGCTGGAATTACAGGCGACCACCACCACACCCAGCTAATTTTTGTATTTTTAGTAGAGTCAGGGTTTCACTATGTTGGCCATGCTGGTCTCAAACTCCTGATCTCAGGTGACCCACCTGCCTTGGCCTCCCAAAGTGCTGGGATTACAGGCATGAGCCACTGCACCTGACCTAAAAAAAAGTTTTTATTACAAAAATAAACTCCTATTTCTGAAATTCACTACTGATATGAAGTCACAAGGGACTATACCTTGCACTCTAGCAAACAACAACAACAGGCCAGATGAGCTGGAAAATAAAAAATATGTTTAACTCATCAGAAAGCTAAGGACACAAAGAAATCTGGGTTGGGTGCAGTGGTTTACGCCTGTAACCCCAGGACTTTGGGGCGCCGAGGCAGGCAGATCGCTTGAGCTCAGAAGTTGGCGATCAGCCTGGGCAACATGGCAAAACCCTGTCTCGACAAAAAATACAAAAATTAGCCGAGTGTGGTGGTACACGCCTGTAGTCCCAGCTGCTCAGGAGGCTGAGGTGGGAGGATCAGTTGAGCCAGGCAGGCAGAGATTGTAGTGAGCTGAGATCACTACAGGCTGTACTCCAAGCTGGGTAAGAGTGAGACCCTGTCTTAAAACAAAAATAAAAACCAAAGAAACCTAAATGATCCAAACTCCAGAAAGTGCCAACTCCTTCATAGGAGAGAAGAGACCCCCTAGCTGTTGTTATTCCTAGTTGAACTATGGTAGGAAGAGGAATACTACAGGGGGAGAAAAGAGAAACCTGTTGAAATTTAACAAAATTTTCACAACCCCTTGGAGGCTGGTTTGACATTAGAACCTAGAGGACCCAAATCCACAGAGGAAGGCTTCCCACCAATCTTACCCCTTAGATGATAACCAGGTACAGGACGGTGTAGTACACTAAAGTTGTGGATAATAGAAGGAAAGTTGAGAGAGCTTGACTTCTCCCAAGGGCTAAATACCCTTTAAAGATGAAAGGGGAGGCAGGATTGTTGTGAAATCCAACAGAGGCACTCTTGGAGGCTAAGTGGGGTCAGAAATGCTAAGAAACCCATCCCCTAGGCATTGTGGACATTCCTCTACAAAAGGGCAGGGCACGCACGAGAGCTGAGAAAAATATCTTTCTGTCCTCAGCTCATTGATAAAAAAAAATCCTGGCAGCAAGGTTGTAAAGCAGGGAAAGATCTCCCACGTTGATAAAAGCTGGTGGCTTAGCTATGAAGCAAAATAAGATCTCTGGAATCTTGCCAATGCCCAAAACTCAGACCCTGGTGATATGAGACTTCTGATTCTACCTTCATTCAAAATACTTGAAGCTAGAGGTAAACTGAATCAAACTAAACTAAAACTGCAATGAAGCCCCAATCTAGAATTCATATACATCACATTGAGCCACCATTCAAGTGGCCTAAAAAAAAATACAAAGGACATGCCCTGTTTTGGAAGTAAATATTTGCTTCAATTTCTTTTTTTTTCCAACATAAAACGTCCATCATCCAATCAAATATACAAGTCATACAAAAGCAAGAAAATAAGATTCATGGTAAGGGAGAGGAAGGGCTCAACAGAAGCAGAACTAGATGTTGAATTATCAGTTTGGATCTTTAAAATAACTGATACAAGGAAAAAAAACAATAAAATAACTGATTAAAATGCTAAAAAGTAGAGTGGAAAATGTGGAAAACATGAATGAAGAAATAGGAAATTTCAGCAGAAAATGGTAACTATACAAATATAATGAAATGCTAGAAATAAAAATATTAGAAAAAAATTAAAAATAATTCAGTGCAACTATGTATTCATAAATAACTAAAAACTAAAAAATTTTAAATGGAGAATTCAATAGACAAGTTTAACAGGTTAACATTGGAAAGCATCAAAAAACTTAAAGATGGTTAAATGGAAAGTATCCAAACTGAAAACAAAAAGAAAACAGGGCAGGGGAAAAATCACCTGAGATCTGTAGGTTTATATCAAATCATCTAATATACATGTAACTAGAATCTCCAAAGAGGAGAAGCAAGAAAGTATGAGACAAGAGAAAAATGTAAACATATAATGGCCAAGAAAGAACCAGTATTAATGGAAGACATCAACATAGATCCAAGAAGTTCAGTAAACTCTATAAAAAGAAAAACATCCCTAGACATATCCTAGTCAATCTACTGAAAAGTAAATATAATGCACAGATGCAGCCATTGAGAACAACCACACATTATGGAAAGGGAAATAAAAATTAAAATGATGAATGACTTCTCACCAGAAACAAATGAGGCCTGAGTACAATAAAAATAACTTCTTTAAAATACCGAAAGAAGAAATAAAAGGTCAACATAGAGTCCTATATCCAACTAAAATACCCCTCGAAAATAAAAGTAAGGACATTCTCTGATAGACAAAAGCTGAGATCATTCCATGAGAATGTCTATTTGCCCAAGAAGGCCCACAAGAAGTGCCCTACAAATGCTGGTTATTATTTTACGCTGTACTTCTCTGAGAAAATGATGTGACGTACAGAGGTGGGAGTACACATAGCAAGGAAGTCTCACACCTCTAATCCCAGCACTTTGGGAGGCCAAGGCAGGAGGAGTGCTTCAGGCCAGGAGTTTGACACCATCATGGACAACACAGCAAGACCTACAAAAAATTTCTTACATTTGCCTGGTGTGGTGACATGCACCTGAAGACACAGCTACTCAGGAGGCTGAGGTAGGAGGGTCGCTTGAGTCCAGGAGCTCAAGGCTGCAGTGAGCTATGATCGAGTCATTGCACTCCAGCCTGGCAGCCTGAGCAACAGAGTAAGACTGTCTCTAAAACAACAACAGCAAAACTGTCCATGGGCTGGATCTGGCCCATGGGCCCCACTTGTTTTCCAACCCCTATAATATATCAACTTAACAAAATAAAAAAGAGAAATACGTAATAATCTTATTAGAAGCTAAAAATGCAACTCACAAAATTTAAAAACCCTGCCTAATAAAAACTCAACAAACTAGGAATAGAAAGGAACTTCTTTGGGCTGGTCTATGAAAAACTTACAGTTAACATTATACTTAGTGATGAAACATTAAGACCTTTATCCCTAAGATTGAGAGAACAAGGAAAGGTGTCTGCTCTCACCACACATTAAACATTGCACTAGATATTGTAGCCAGTGCAGAAAGGCAAAAAAAAAAAAAAAAAAAAAAAAGAAAAGTCATAAAATCAGAAAATCAGAAAAAGAAGTAAAAACATTATTTGCAGACTAGACTGCTGTGTATGTATTTAATATAAAATTGTATGGAATATACAAGAACTATTTCTAGAATAAATGAATTTATCAAGTTGGCATGATTGAAGATTAGCATACAAAAATCAGCCAGGCATACTGGCACATGACTAAAGTCCCAGCTACTTGGGTGGCTGAGGCAGGAGAATCCCTTGAGCTCAGGAGTTTGAGACCAACCTGGGCAACATAGCAAGACTCAACTCTAAACAAACAAAAAATCGATTGTATTTCTAGATGCTAGCAACAAACAACTTAAAAATGAAAATTAGCTGGGCACAGTGGCTGATGCCTGTAATCCCAGCACTTTGGGGGGCCAAGATGGGCAGATCACGAGGTCAGAAGATCAAGACCAGCCTGACCAACATGATGAAGCCTTGTCTCTACTAAAACTACAAAAATTTGCCGGGCATGGTGCTGCATTCCTGTAATCCCAGCTACTCAAGAGGCTGAGGCAGAAGAATCGCTTGAACCTGGGAGGCAGAGGTTGCAGTGAACCGAGATCATGCCACTGCTTTCCAGCCTACCCCAACAAAAATAAAACTCCATCTCAAAACAAAAAGAAAGAAAATTAAAAATATTTAAAAAATCAAATGCTTAAGAAAAAGTCTAATGTAAGATATGCAAGTCTTATGCAAGGGAAGCTACAAAACATTGCTGAGAAAAAAATTAATACCTAAATAAATGACAAGACATAGTATGTTCATGGATTAGCTGACTCAATACTATTAAAATTTTCATTCTAAATGGACATATAGACTCAACAAAACCCCATATCAAGATTCTAGCAGTTTATTTTTTGTTTTTGTTTTTTTTAGACAGGGTCTTGCTGTCACACAAGCTGGAATGCAGTGTCATGAACACAGCTCACCCAGCACAGCTAAGTTTGAAAAACAAGATGAGCTAATTCTAAAACTTTTATGACAAAGAATCGAGAATAACCAAAGCAATCTTGAAAAAGAACAAAAGGGAAGGATTTACTAGTTTAAAGACTTACTAGAAACAACTGTATATCCATGCTGAAAAAAACTAAACCTCATTCTGTTCACAAAAATTGATTTGAGATAGATCACAGACCTAAATATAAAATCCCAAACCATAAAACATATAGAAGAAAATATGTTCTTTGTGACTTAGAGGTCATAAACCCACAAAATAAAAAACTGATAAAGTCGATTTTATCAAAAAAATTTGTTCATAAAAAGATCCCAATAAGTGAATACAGAGTCTTTAAAAAAATCATAGCATATCTATCCATCAAAGGATTTATACCCAGAATACAAATAATACCTACAATAAAAAGACTTCCAACTTTAAAATGAGAAAAGACATGAAAGACACTCCATGAAAGATATACAAGCGAAAAATAAGCATACGAAAAAGTGCTCAACATCATTAATCATCAGGGAAATGTAAATTAAAATCAGTTATTACATATGTGCTAAAATGGCTAATATAAAAAACACTGACAATGTAAATGTTGACAGACATGTAAAGCAACTGCAACTCTCATACATCACTGATGGGAGTACAAAATGGTGAAACCACTTTGGAGAACAAGAGGGCAGTTTCTAATAAACATGGACTTACCATATGACCCAGTAATTTTCTACTGTTATTTATCCAAGAGAGATGAAAACGTATATCCACAAAAAACAAAAACAAAAGTCTGTGTAAGAACATCGATAGCATCCTTATTCATAACTGCCCCAAACTGGAAACAACCTAGAAGTCCTTCACTAGGAAAATGAATAAACAAATTGTGGTATATTTACAGAATGAAATACTACTCAGCAATAAAGAGCAATGTCCTGGTACATACAATATGGATGTCTTTAAAGCATTATCAGTGAAAGAAGCCAGATGCAAAAGAGTACATTATAATATTATGCCATTTATATGTAATCCAAAAGCAGGTAAAGCAAATCTTTAGTGATAAAAATCAGGAAGTGATCACTGGAGTGGGGAGGTGCTCAGGGGTGATTTAAAGGTACTTGAGAACTTTCTGGGTGAATTTTAATGTTTTATGTCTTCTATTGGTAGTTACTACACAGACGTATACAACTGTCAAAACATCAAACTTAACACTTAAAATGTGTGCATTTCGTACTAATATTAATTTCTATATATCAATTTAAAATAAAGGTGAGCAGTGGATTCCTATTCCAGGAGTGTTTGTCTCCGATTCTTCACTGGCCTGTTATCTGTTTGCTTCAGTGAGATTTTGGGGCTCCAATCTATTCAGGGCTAGGCCCTTGATTATGGAATTTATCTTGAAGGGCACAGAATCCAGTGTCCCAGAGACAGCATTTAGAATCTGTGAAGCAATTTTGTGGAAACAACAGTCATTTATTTCCATTGGTTAGTGAGCAACCACTTGAGCATTGTAAGGCACACACTTGTACACGGACTTCCTTAAAGTACAGCACTTAACCTACTTTGTTGCAATGTAGTCAAAATGGAGTAAAAATTAATTATTCAAAGGCATGCAGAACACTATCACCTTTTATTAATCCCATTCTCTAGCATTTGCTGCCCTGACCTTTACAACACTCCAAATTAGTACTAGGACTTTTGGATACAAAATCATTTCCTATCCACAGCAGACATCTTTTCCAAAGCAGGTAGACACTCAGATCATTCTTCCTTATTAGAAAACTCTTTAGTGCTTTCCCTAGTTAGATAGAAACAAACCACAAGTCTGGGTATGTGGTAGGAATTTATTAACAAGCAAACATCTTTGTTCATACCAGGAAGACCAGCAATTAGATTATAAATGACTTGAGAGCAAGTGCAAGAACTTAACAATTTTAGATCATTCCATGAGAATGTCTATTTGCCCAAGAAGGCCCACAAGAAGTGCCCTACAAATGCTGGTTATTATTTTACACTGTACTTCCTCTGAGAAAATGATGTGATGTACAGAGGTGGGAGTACACATAGCAAGGAAGTCTCCCTGTAAAACGAAGCTGGGAAATTCAAGTAATGGTGTTTTTGGATAAGATCCCTAAGAAAACTTAGGACAAAATCCTGCTGTGCGTGTATTTGCTCAGTCCTCAGAAATCCCACTTGGCCAACTGACTCCAGAGAGCTACAGCCTCACTGCACAAGCCTCAGATTCATAATTCTAAGTACAGCCATTTAATGTGCACTGAACTGGCTTATAGGGCACTACTCTGTTGTTATACAGAAACAAATTTTAGCTATCAGAAGGAAATCTGAAATCTATAGAAACATTTTCAGCCTAAAAAGCTTTCTGGGGGATAAACTGTCTACTATAGATAGTTGGTTTTGTATTTCTTCTTCTTTCTTCTTTCCTCTTCCTCTTTCTCTTTCTTCCTTCCTCCTTTCTCCTTCCTCCTTCTTCCTCCTTCCTCCTTCTCCTTCTTCTTCTTCTTCTTTTCTTTTTTTGACAGAGTCTCACTCTGTCTCCCAGGCTGGAGGGTGGTGGCGTAATCTCGGCTCACTGCAACTTCCACCTCCCGGGTTCAAGAGATTCTCCTGCCTCAGCCTCCTGAGTAGCTGGGATTACAGGCATGTGCCACTATGCCCGGCTAATTTTTGTATTTTTAATAGAGACGGGGTTTCATTGTGTTGGCCAGGCTAGTCTCGAACTCCTGACCTTATGATCCACCCACCTTGGCCTCCCAAAGTGCTGGGATTACAAGGCATGAGTCACCATGCCCGGCCTGGTTTTATATTTCTATAATCACCCTCCAAATTCTCATTCTGAAAGAAACTTGAATACTCCATGGATAAAGGCAGGTGACTTGGAGTAAATTACACCTTTAAACAGGTGTAATCAGTGAAGAGGGTTTCGCAGGTGCCAAATAAGACATAAACGGTTACTGAGGAAATATTAAGTATATAAAGTCAATGTCAGCTGGGCATGGTGGCTTGCACCTATAGTCCCAGGTACTCAGGAGGCTGTGGCAGGAAGATGGCTTGAGTCCTGGAGTTCATGGCAATAGTGCACCCGAATTGTGCCTGTGAAGAGCCATTATACTCCAGCCTGGGCAACACAGTGAGACCCCACCTCTAAAAAAATAGTAATTTTTTTAAAAGCCCATGTCATCAGATCAAAGTAAGTAAGGTTGAACTTCTGGAAAGGGTTTGGAAATGCAGGGGTGGCTTGCTTAATTCATTAAAATGCTAGGGTCACTCTCAAATGTGAGCAGAAAAAAGGAATACTTTGAGTACTTCTGAACAGTGTATCTGAGATCACCAACAAAAGAGGCATTTGTTTTGAAGAGATGAGCCAAGATAAGAATTAAGTTTCCAGGGCAATCTTAGGTTGGAAGTCCCCTAATCAGTCTATATATAATTTTAGCAGGTGCTTTTGGTGACTGAGAAGCAGATACAGACTACACAAATGGAAAAGCATTCTATGATCATGGATAGGAAGATTCAATATCATTAAAATGTCATACTACACAAAGCAATCTACAAATTACCAATATCTTTTTTTTTTTTGCAGAATTAGAGAAAAACTATTCTAAAATTTATATGGAACCCAAAAAGAGCCTGAATAGCCAAGGCAATCGTAAACCAAAAGAATAAAGCCAGAGGCATTACATCTTCTGACTTCAACCTACACTAAACTAAACTAAAGAACTAAAAGTAGAATTACCATTCAAACAAGCAATCCCATCACTGACTACATAACCAAAGGAAAATAAATCCTTCTGTCTGCACTTGTATGTTCATCGTAGCACTTTTCACAATAGCAAAGGCATGGAATCAACACAGATGCCCATCAATGGTGAATCATATAAAGAAAATGCAATGTATATATACCATGGAATACTGTGCAGCCATAAAAAATGAAATCATGTTATTTTTGAGAACAAGTATACAACTGGAGGTCATTATTCTAAGCAATTTAACACAGAAACAGAAAACCAAATAGTGCATGTTCACACTTGTAAGTGGGAGCTAAACATTAGGTATACATGGACACAAAGACGGAAACAATAAACACTGGAGATACCAAAAGAAGAGAGGGAGGGGAGCATGCAAAGGATGAACAACTACCTGTTGGGTACTGTGTTCACCAATCGGATGACGGAATCATTAGAAGCCTAAACCTCAGCATCACGTAATATACCCAAGTAACAAACCTTCACATATAATCCCTGAATCTGAAATTCAAATAAATGAAATAAATGGTATTGGGAAAACTAAGTATCCACATATGAAGGAACGAAACTGAAGTCTTATTCTATAAATAAAAATCAATTCAAAGTGAATTGAAGTCTTAAACACAAGACCTGAAACCATAAAATTCCTAGAAGAAAACATGGAAAATTTCCTTGACTTTGACCTTGCCATTGGTGTTTTGTATATGACTCCCAAAACACAGGTAACAAAAGTAAAAATAGACAAATGGGTTCAACTAAACTACAAAGTTTCTGTACAGCAAGGAAACAATCAACACAAAATTGGAACCTATGAATTGGTAGAAAATATGAGCAAACCATGTATCACATAAGGGGTTAATATTTAAAATAATAAGAAACTTAATAGCAAAAAAAAGGTGCATTAAAAAATGACCAAAGCACCTGAATAAACATTTTTCCAAAGAAGACATACAAATGTTCAATACATATATGAAAAGATACTCAACATCACCAATCACCAGATAAATGCAAATCAAAACCACAATGAGATATCATCTCACACCTGTTAGGATGTCTATTATAGGAAAGATAAAAGATAGCAAGTGTTGGTGAGGATGTAGAAAAAAAGGAATCCTTGTACCCTGTTGGTTTGAATGTAAATTGGTACAGCCATATGGAAAACAACACGAAGTTTTCTCAAAAAATTAAACATCGAACTTTCATGTGATCCAGCAACTTCTCTAGTGTATACTCAAAGGAAAGGAAATCAGTATCTTGAAGAAATATCTCCACTCTTATTTACTGCAGCATTATTCACAATAACCTAGATAAGAAACAACCTAAATGTGCATCAATCAATGAATGGATAAATTATGATGTGTAAATATATGTATGAATATATATATATACACTACACATATATTCCATTATATATTATGTAATAATATACATAATAATGTATAAATCTAAAAGAGTTGAATACATAGAAGCAGAGGGTAGAATGATGGTTACCGGGGCAGAGAAGTGGAGGAAATGGGGAAATATCGGGCAAGAGGTATAAAGTTGAATTTGTATAGGATGAATAAATCTAGAGATCTAATGTACAGCATCATGACTATAGTTGATAATACTGTACTGTATACTGGAAATTTCCTGAGAATAGATTTCAGGTGCTCACCACACACAGACACACACACATGCATACACACACACACACACATGCACACACACACACAAAGGTTACTGTGAGGAGATGGATATGTTTTTCACTTTACTAAAGTAATCATTTTACTGTGCGTGTATACACATGTTAAAAATCATGTACATTTTAAATATATACAATGTTTATTTAAAAATAAAATTGACTATATAAAAGGAAACTTTATAATTGAGAATTTAAAAAGCAATAGCATGAAAAACGAAATTGGTATACTAGACACCAATATGAGACATCATCAGGGGAAGACACTATTCAGAAGAAAATTAGTGGAACAAACAGCGCTTCAAGAATTTAAACTTGGTAAGTTATCACTTCAGGCCAGGCTAAGAATGCATCAGAGACTAGTAAGCATTGATATGTAAAAAGAGGAGGGATATTCTAAAAACTGGAATGAAATGAGTAAAAAAAAGCATAGAACCAGAAAAATGAAACATTATTCAGTAGACACGGTGAGGATCAGAAGTTTTCAGGGATGAGAGACTGGGGTGTAATTCTATAAAGGTAAATTGAGATCAGTTTGGGAAGACCCTTGATTGCCAGACTGAGGGCCTTGACATAAGTATAGATTTTTAAAAATCTTCTTTTAAGGGCACCAGACAGTTGTAGAAGCAAAACACTAAAATTTCAGAGAGATAGGAGCCCTTCCTCAGTGAATTGATATGGCCAGCCATTTACTTCTCTGGGAACACTTGTCAAGTCTAGGCCTATGCTGAGGATTGAGCTTGGCATAAACAGAGAAACTCTAGTAGGGGAAAGAGAAAGCAGTGGAACACTTGAATGTGGGCTGCTAGGACTAGCAAATCTAGAAGAGCCCCAGATACATAGCTGCTTTTCAATGTAAGACATTCACTGAGTGTTTGAAGGGGAGAGGGTATGGTGTGCTAGAAGACTGAGCCAGAAAAATCCCACAGGAATATCCCACAGTCTTATTTGGGAGTAAATGCTTAGGAGAGAGTTCCACCAGAATGAGGGCCTTACTACAAACACACCTCGAGTCTTGTTCTTGAGACATTTGAAACTAGAATAAGACTATGTCTAACTAAAGGTACCACTGAGCACTGATCTAGCTCAGATTTTGGCAAGAATGAAGTGTTCTCCCCCGTGTTCTAACATAGGAAAGAGTAAATTGTCTCCTGTTGAAAATAACATAGATTCTAGTTTTTATGATTCTCTTACACACAACATTCAGCATATAGTAAAATGTTATGAGGCCTATGAAGAATCAGGAGATATTTGAAGAGATAATGGTCAAGACTTTTCCAAAATTGAAAGAATCAGCCCACAGATTCAAGAAGCTCAGCAAACTCCAAAATAAACACATAGGAAACCACCCTAAACAACTATTGTCAAACTTCTGAAAACCAAATAAAGATAAAGTATTAAGAGTAGCAAGAGAAAAACTGTACATTATCTACAAAAAGAAAAAGTTATATCTGACTTTTAAACAGAATGACACGTGACTTTTCAACAGAAACTATGGAAGTTAAATGACAATGAAATGACACTTTAAAGTGCTAAAGGTGCGAGAAGGATCTAGAATTTTAAAGCCAGCAAATCTGAGAACTGTATATCTAGTAAAAATAGCTTTGAAAAATTAAAGCAAAGTAAAAATGTTTTCAGACAAAAAAAGAAAAAGCTGAGATACCTACTACAAAAAGCATTAAAGGAAATTCTTCAGTTAAAAGAAAACTTCTTCCAGATAGAAGCATGAAATGCAGGAAGGGATGAAATACATAGAAAGAGCAAATAGGTGTGTAAGTATAAAAGAATATTGACAACATAAAGTCAAAATTACTATATTATGCTTTTACACAAGTATAAAAGTAAAATATGTTAGAACAGTAGTACAAAAGGCAAGAGGATTTAAACAGAATTAAATCGCTTACAGGTTCTTCCATGCTAGTATTGGTAAAAATATCCATTTCAATTTGAGCCAGAAAAATCTCATAATAGGTCCAAAAATTCATTTTTATTTTTAAAATATAGAAAGTCAAAATTCTAATAGTAAAGTGGAATAATACAAATGCCATTTATTAATGCAAAATAAGGCAGGAAATAAGGGGTATGGGAACAAAGAAGGGAAAAATCAAAAGCAAATAGCAATACAGTGAACTTAAGCCCAGCTAGATCATTACACTAAGTGTAAATGAACAAAATATTGTGATTAAAACTCAAAGATTGATTTTTCACACATTGAATATATATTATTTTTAAAAATATGCCAATAATTAACAACTTACTTAAAATGAATAACTTTTTTTTGAAAAATACAATTTACCAAAAGTAACCCAAGAAGAAATAAAAAGTCAAAATAGCCCTGTATCTGTAAAGGAATTTGAATTTGTAGAATTCAAGGTGTAATTTTAAACCTCACCATAAAGAAATCCAGAATTTTCAGATTCTGTGTATGATGCAGAATGCCAGAAATACTATGTTCCCTACATAACAATAAGAATAAGCCAGATAATCTACAAAATCATAAATGTGTATGAATCCTTTAGAAAGTTGAGATCACAGGTTAACCAATTAGCCTGACATTTAGGGAAAAACAACTTCCACCCAGTTGAGAGAGGAGGCAAGCACTGTTTCACCCAAAGCAGGGCATGGAATGAGACTAGCTGTTACACAAGTGTATAAAATAATTCATTATATCTTTAACTAATTGCTAAAGACTTGAGTATGAGCTACTGTGAGAGTATAGAAGCTCTGAAAACTTCAGACACTAAAGGGGGATTCCAAAACGACTCATAGACACTTTCCTATGGATGTTCACTGTGTGATCATCAGAAAGATTGGGAGAAAGGCTGGAGACCACAGAAAGTTTCCTTTATAGTGCAGGCATGCAGAAAAGAATGGTTGTTGTTGCAAAAGAAAAAAAAAGCAGGAAGCTGCATTTGAATACCTCTAACCTACAGAACAAAAGCATTAATCCACTGCAGGAGAGGCATCACTCTGACAACCCTAGTGAATAGGTGAAGATGTATTGCAACTTGATGAAAGATAAAGGAAAAACAACAACAAGAAGCAAAATAAAACTAAACCTTGAACATGAAGAAAGAACAGGAAACTGTCTTGGGACCAACAATTAGAGACCTACTACATCAAGTGAAGGGGCAGGTGCTCTGCCAGAGCCCTGCTTCTGAGACCCAGGGGCACAGGGCCTGCCTAAGACTGAAACTGGACCAGGACAACAGAGAAACCACTACATATCCACCTTCCACTTCCCAAACAATATCCTAAGCTTCAAATATACAAAGCAAAAACTTATAGTACTAACATAAGAAATAAAAAATATGCATTTGTAGTTGGAGACTTCAACATTCTCTTTAAGTAATCTATAGAACATAGACGGGAAATGAATAAGGATATGAAAACCTGAACAAAACTATCAACGATGTTGTCCAAACTGACATTTGTCAAGCACTTCTGCCAACAGTAACAGAATACACATTCTTTTCAAGTGCACACGAAAGCTTCATCCAGATAAACTATATTCAGAGTCATAAAACAAACCTTAACAAATATAAAAGAATTGAAATCATGCAATGTGTGTTTTTGATCATAACAGAATTAAATTAGACATCAATAATAGAAAAAAAGGTGGAAAATACCCAAATATTTGGAAGTTAAACAGCAAATTCCTAAATAACTAGTGGTTTTAAGCAAAAGTAACAAAAGAAATTAGAACATATTTTGAATTTAACGAAAATGAAAATATAATACATCAAAATCTGAAAGATGCATCTAAAGTAATGCTTTGAGGAAAATTTATAGCATTTAAGGTTCATATTAGAAAAGAAAGTCTTAAATCATCAGTCTAAACCTTCATTGTATGAAACTAGAAAAATAAGAGCAAATTAAATCCAAAGCAAAGTAAAAGGAAATAAATGAGGATAACAGCAGGAATCCATAAATTTGAAAACAGAAAAACAATAGAGAAAAAAGTGAAACCAAAAATTGGTTCTATTAAAAGATAATAAAGTTAATAAAGCAAAAGAGAGACGAAACCAATTACAAATACCAAGAATGAAAGAGAATAGCACTACAGACCTTATACATGTTTATTTTACATTGTGATTTCTTCTTTTTTCTTTTTCTTATTTTTGACAATTTTATCAGTTTGCCATTCATTCCATGTTTGCTTCAAGAAGGAAAACATTAATATTTGGAAGGTAATATCAACAGTATTTGAAAACTACTTGAAAAGGAGAGATGGAAATGAGGGAGAGAAAGTCAATTAAACAGAATGTTAGCCTGAGATGCCAAATTCATAATAGAAACTTTGTTGATATGTTATTTCTGGGGAATGTGAGTCTGAGTGAGATAATCAATTGGGGCATGCTAGGTTTTCATTTATCTGAGGGACATCCAAATAAAGATATCTAGTAGGCAGATAAATATGTGGTTTGGTGTTTGAAAGGAGGTCTGAAATAGAGATTCAAGTTTGGGAGTCACCAGCATACAGGTAGTATCAAAACCATGGGAGTAGAGTGGTGATATGTAGATTGAAAAAGCTGAGGCCCAGGATGATGTCCCGACTTTCTGAAAGTGGTTTCCAATTCGTTGGTACCACAAGACACCACAGGGAGCATTCCCAAGTACCAGGAAAAAGAACTAGCAAAAGCAACTCAAGACTTTTGTCCTCAAAGAAGAACCAGAACAGCTGACTATATTAAAATGGGGTTGGCGCTGTGTATACAAACAGTGCGCAAGTGCATGCAGGCACTTCTTGGACTTAAACCTGTTCAGAAGAGAATAAACTTTCTAAATAGATTTTAGGGCTAGACATAAAAAGTAAGCTGAGGAAACATCTAACGGCAATAATGGAGCTGCCAGATAATGTGGACAGCATTGATTGTTCTCTTGTTTGTTTTTTTCTTAAGTATCATAAAAAACTAAAAACAGATGGTAAAGATTATGATGTTTTAAAGATATTGCTAGAATGTTATCAATAAATATTTCAGAACAGAAAATAAATATTCCAGGCATATGAGCATAGGCATATTTAGAGGAAGAAAATCAATTTTCTGCAATTAGCTAGAACTTACATTCATACTATTGTACGCTATTACATCCATCTCTCAGTGTCCAACTTCTTGCTTCCATTTTGAAAACCAAGGCTGGTTTGGTGAGGGAGAGAGATTCGCTTCTGTTTACTCTCTTATAATGAAAATCTTTTTTTCTCTTGTGTGGTAGTAAGAATTCTCCCTATATGATTGTGTGGAACTATAATCCTTCAATAACATCTGTGATTCATTTTAGTTAGTGAAAAATAGTGTTTTACTTTTATACTTTAATTTGCAAAGAAGAGAGATTCCCTCATGGTACCTCAAGAAAAAAAGACTCTGGTAAAGCTTCCAAAATTGTGTATCATTTGCTTGTTGCAAAAACTCACTTTTGCACTTATAAAATATTAACATAAAGCAATACAAAGCAATATACAAGTAACTCGTCAGCAATTTAATCTTGCAAAATGGATTGGCAGCTTTTAGAAGCAAGAACAATGTTCTATACCCTTTTGGATCGCTAAAGAACACAGGAAATGGTTCATTACATTGTTGACAGCTAATAGTGAAATGCGACAAGTATTTATAAAATAAGAACATACCTTGCCTGCTAGGCAGCTGGCGATGATTCCATTGCTAGATACAAGACAGTCAGTCAGAGTAGTTTTTCCTGTTAAATAAAATAGGGACATCAATTCAAATCCATGTCTTTCTTAAAAGGGGTCATGGATCATACCTATAGATTTAAAATCTGGTCAGAAGAATTGGTTTAGTAAAGATTTTCAATTTACTTATGCTAGGTGACAAAAGACAAAAGAGATTTGTTAGACTTTTGAACAGAATATCATCTGGAAGGACACAGATGCTAGCACTCTATATTGCTGTAATCTTATCTGCAACCCTGTGGATCTAATCACCCTCATCTGAAAAGTTGTCAAGCAACTTAAAGCCATTTCAAAAACAAAAAATTCAAGTTCTGGTTTAAAAAACAACATGACATACTATAAAGAAGAATGCTACTCACTAGGTAACTGTGTTCAATTCAAACGCTTTATAGCAAGGCAGGCTTCCCTAACATCACAGAAAACTTTTAAAGGAAAGAAGACTTGCTTCTTAGCAAACACCACTCTCAGCTGCCCACAGCTTCACTCCACTGAGACATACAGAGACACACCTCCCTTATTTATCAAAACAAGCACTTAAAAAGGATTCTTACCATGGTCAACGTGAGCCAAAACACAAATATTCCTGATGTTGGCAGTGTTTTTCTGGAGATGAATCATCTTATCCAAACTGTTGAGCACCATGGTTTACTTATTTCCTGTGACTAAAAATTAAGTAAGTATTAGCCCAGAGATTAAAGGTCGGGGCAAAAGAAAAAAATAATAAATGCTAGGAGGTGGCAAGGCTTCTCAAACCCCTTAAACTAAGAACCCAGTGAATGTTTATTGATGAGACACACCACCTAGGCCTAAGTCCCGTTCGTGCACTAAAGTCAATATCCTAGCACAATTATACTTAAGGAGTTTGCTCATCCTTCCGGATCCGAAGGCTGCGATGAATCACGCAGCTCGAGGCGGCTGGGTGCAGAGTGACACCAGTAACCCTGCCGGTGGAGGAGTACTCGGCTAAACTTCTCCAGGCCAATGACCACGTACAGGAAGGGTTGCATGCAGGAGGGAGAGAAGATGCTGAAGAAGATGCTCCCTTTCTCTCTTCAGTCTTCCCCCAAGTCCCTCATTCTGACATTCTCGCTAGTCCTCGCGCAAGGTGGAATACCCAGCTTTATTCCTGCCCACGGAGCCCGAACAAAATTTTGGGTCACGTGCTTATTATCCAAGCAGGTGCACTGCCGGTCTTTCATTCCTTTCTAAATAAAAAGGAAAAACCTCTACACTACATGCCCTTCATTTCGGCAGGGTCCCGGATTCGTTCTCTTTGAGAATCGCTGGTCCACACAGACAGGCCACCGCCCCGGCCCCAGACTGGAAGCGACACTCCGGGGACCACCGCTCCCAGCCAGGGCTCGGCCCCAGCCCGCGTTCCCGCCTCAGAGCCGCAGCGAGCTGGGTCCTCCAAGCACCGCCCAAAGGCTGGCCAAGGAAGATGCCAGTCCCCAGCGCGAGCTCGCACTCACCGGCGGCAGCAGCCCCACAAGCCCAGCTTCTCCTCTGGGGTCGCAGCCACACCAAGAGCTTCCGAAACGCAAAGATCTCTGCGAGTCCGGCACGCCCGCGCGCCAGGGGGCGGGGCCGGCTGACGCTCGACCTTTCACCCGCGCGTCTCTGGCGCCACCGGAAGCCGGCGCCGGGTCTGTCACCAGGCATATCTCTGTTGCCTTGACTACGGCGGGCGCTGTGGGAGTGAAGAAGCCGCAAGTGCTGAGGCGCGGTGGAGGAAGGCATGGGAGCCAAGAGCATGAGGAGCTGGTGTCTGTGTCAGATTTGTATCTGCGGGTAAGAAATGGCTGGTGTAGTGGCGGGCCGGGGCGCTTGGGAGCCGACCTAGGGCCTAGGTACACGGAGCCGGCTCCTCTGGAACCCTGAGAATGGCCGTCCCCCGCAGATCAAGGGACGAGGACGCAGCGACATCCCCACTTATCCCGCTCCACGAATACTCGCTCCGCAGCCGTCGGCTACCTGGGGGTAAAACGTTTCTTCGTAGCCCCTGAGACTCCCAATCAAGGATGCAAACTAAAATGCCACCCAGGCCGGGTAAATAATATATGTGAAGCAGCGACGGGATATAAGACTGGTGAGTAGTGGGATGTGATCCGAATGGGAGAATGCATTTCCACCCCGTCATCCCCCACCACAAAGATGAGAAAGAACAGTGCTCAAGGCCCTGAGTCTGCAACCCCTATCACACTTTCTTTCATCTGCTTTCTGTCCTCCCAGCCAGACCATATTTCCATTCCCGTCCAGGCAGCAGTTCTTTGGGATCCGCCTGACTGAAAAGGCAGTACAGTAGTCCCCACCCTGAAACCTAGAATACAACTGAGTCCTGCCTAAGAAACTTCCATCACCTAGAAACAGTCTTCTCCTTCCTCAACTTCACTGTTGACCCAGGGATTAGATCATTATTTGCTAAGTAAATATGAACGTGTCAGTCCCTTCGTGTTTGCAATCCCCTTCAAAGAAAACACCTGCATGTTGATGGAAAGCAGTTTATTTGATAGTCTCATAATAAACACAGTTCGTAATTAGAAGTAGATTAAAATATCAACAAATTACCTTTGGGTGTATGAATCTGCAGACTGGTGTGCAGGAGAAAATTTTTACTTTTTTCCTAATTTACATTCAACGCAAGTTCCTTTCTCATTCAACTGTTAGGAAATTCAGTCTTCATTATGTTGAGGGCTACCCTTGGAATGGTGTGATTTTACTTTTTCTTTGTTTTTGGTTGTGGTTGTTTTGTTTTTTAAGGGTTTTATTTTTATTTTTTGATAATGCAATAAATACACAAGAGGTGTCATAAAAATCCATAATATTGTAAAATATCTATAATATTATAAAAAACCTTCATAATTCTATCTTCCACAGATAACAAATGTTCTTTAAGATTTGTAGGCGGGGCGCGGTGGCTCAAGCCTGTAATCCCAGCACTTTGGGAGGCCGAGACGGGTGGATCGCGAGGTCAGGAGATCGAGACCAACCTAGCTAACACAGCGAAACCCCGTCTCTACTAAAAAATACAAAAAACTAGCCGGGCGAGTTGGCGGGCGCCTGTAGTCCCAGCTACTTGGGAGGCTGAGGCAGGAGAATGGCGTAAACCCGGGAGGCGGAGCTTACAGTGAGCTGAGATCCGGCCACTGCACTCCAGCCTGGGCGACAGAGCGAGACTCCGTCTCAAAAAAAAAAAAAAAAAAAAAAAAAAGATTTGTTTTACATGTGCATTGATTTTTTTTTTTTTTTTTTTTTTTTGAGACAGAGTGTCACTCTGTCGCCAGGCTACAGTGCAGTGGCGTAATCTCAGCTCACTGCAATCTCCGCTTCCCGGATTCAAGCAATTCTTCTGCCTCAGCCTCTCGAGTAGCTGGGATTACAGGCTCATGCCACCACACCCAGTTAATTTTTGTATTTTTAGTAGATCTCCTGACCTCGTGATCCACCCGCCTCGGCCTCCCAAAGTGCTGGGATTACAGGCATGAGCCACTGCGCCTGGCCTGTATCGATTTTATTTTTTTTAAACAAAAAAGAGAATATTCTGAGCATACTATTCTACAATCCAGTTTTTTACTATTTACAATCTCACCATCTTCCAGTGACTATGCATAAAGGTCACCCTCATTCTCTTAAATAACTGTATACTATTAGCTTATATGATATATTGGTCAAGGTTCTTAGTTATGGATAGCATAACCTCCTTTCGTTAGTTTAGGCAAAAAGGAACTTATTAAAGAGTGTATATATATATATATATATAGTTCACTTGGAAGAACTTAAGAAATCATTTTCAAAATAAGCTTCCAGGAAAAACTTCCAAAAATTTTACCACAAAACAAGACTGACAAGAGGCCACTGCCTCTGCCATAATCAGAAAATTGCAACAGAGCTGGAGACTCTAGAATCACTCATCTCTTCCATGGTCAAGAAGCTGCCAAGTTAGGAAACCAGCTCGTAAATCAAGATGCCACCTAACAACTTCTAACTCCAATTTCTTGTTGCCTCTATTACGTTCATGCAAGCAAAATAAATGTTGTGCCTTGACTCTCCTTATGTAGCTCTGTTCTGAGTCAAAGTATCATGTGAATACATGTAGCAGGTGAAACCTAATTTGTATGTGGAACCTTTCTGCATAGGAAATTCCCTATTAGTTTTTCAGCTTCTATAGTGTAACAAGACACTAAATTGTTATGAGACACTTAATTGCTGTGCTTCCACCATGTAGGGATAGACCATTATTTATAGATTGTTTTTGTAAATACCATTACAGAGGAAACAGTTTTTGGGGTTTTTTTGTTTTTGTTTTTTTTGAGACAGAGTCTTGCTGGGTCGCCCAGGCTGCAGTGCAGTGGCACGATCTTGGCTCACTGCAAGCTCCGCCTCCCAGGTTCACACCATTCCCCTGCCTCAGCCTCCGGAGTAGCTGGGACTAGAGGCACCCGCCACCAAGCCCGGCTAATTTTTTTTGTATTTTTAGTAGAGACGGGGTTTCACCCTGTTATTCAGGATGATCTCGATCTCCTGATTTTGTGATCTGCCCGCCTCAGCCTCCCAAAGTACTGGGATTACAGGCGTGAGCCACTGCACCCAGCCAGTTTTTGGTTTTTCAGTAAAGCTCTAGAATTTAGAAACTGTGAGTTTATTGGAGGTCTCTGATTAAAATGCAATTACAACACAAAATGTTTTTTGAGGTTAATCTTTCCATTGATTTTTCACACAGGTGACATCATTGTCCACATGGAATCACAAGGATCTATGAAAATTCGGGGGTGTTTTGCCCTACAACTGAATATTTGGAAAAATATCCTATGTATGACAATGTTCTTCCAGCTCAGAGCCTTAAACGCCAGCAAGAAATTTAAGCATGCCATGGTAAAATGGAAGGAATAACTACAGTTAAGTAAATATTTAGTAACTATTTGCTTTACTTATTTTTCTCCCAACTCTTCTGGTGTCAATAAAGTTTTCTAGCTATTTAAATTACTGTTTAGTTGATGTAAGTTGAACCAATTTAATAGGGAACAGACTAGTTAAGTCACAACTTGAAAAAAAAACAGAAAAATACGAATTAAGTTAGGTTGACAAAGTGTGAGAAGAAAAAAGGGATATAAAAAGTTCTATTTTTTTTTTAACTTCCTAAAATATCTCATATTTATCTACTTTCCACTGTTACCACCACGTAGACCAGGGTGTTTTATCTTTTGGCTTCACTGGGCCACATTGGCAGAAGAATCGTCTTGGGCCACACGTAAAATACAGTAACACCAACCATAGCTGATGAGCTAAAAAAAAAAAAAAAATCACAAGAAAATCTCATAATGTTTTAAGAAAGTTTATGAATTTGTGTTGGACCTCATTCAAAGCCATCCTGGGCCGCATGCAGCCCATAGGCTGCAGGTTGGACAAGCTTGACCTAGAGGAATGCAGTCACTTTATAATAATATCTGAATCTACTCTAGTTTTTGCAGTTTGATCTGTTTTCAATACTTCAGCCTGCCCAAATGATTTTAAAATGCAGACCAAACCCTATCACTTCTTTGCTTAAAATACTCTTAAACTTTCCCATTGTGTTTAACACAAACCAGAATCCTTATCAAAACCATGTGCGGGCATGGTTTGCTCACTACTTAATGTCTGGACGGAGGGAGAGGGAAACAAAGAACAAAGGTGACTAAGATGACGTACTTCCGGGTTCTTCATCACCAACTTTTCCGTGCCCGGGGGAAGACACAGGTCAACTGTGCAGGCGCAGCATGACCTCCCACGGAGGAAACCGAAGGCTACCTGGCCGCGCCCACCGCAGGGCCCTCGACCTGCCCACATCCTGCCTACCGCCCTCCTACTCCCAGGCCCAAGACATAAAAGCCGCTCCCGGCAGGCACGCAGCGCAAACTTCCTCAGCCCCCTCCTCAGACGCGGACCTGGGAACCTCGGCGAGAGCGCCAGAGCGACTTCCTCGGCCTCCACCGCCGGAGACCGGTGAACCTCGCCTCCTCTTTCTATACATTGGCTACCTAATAAAGTTTCCTTTTTTATCCTGCCTACTTGCCTTTTCCTCTGGCGCAGGCTCTGGTAGTCACATAAAACAAATCACTTATTTCTCTAATTCATTTTAACTGTAGTGCCCTTTTCACTTTTATGCTCCATCCCATGGGCCATTTTTCATTTCCTTGAAAGTGCCAGGCTTCCCTTATCTCAGAGTCTTCCAAGATACTATTTTCCCTACCTGCAATTTTCCTTCCCTCTCTTAGCTCATTCAATCTGTAGATCTCAACTAAATTATCACTTGAATAAGCCTTCTCTGACACTTCATCCAGTTTTCAGATTAGGTAAAATTCTTCTATGTAAGCTCCCAAAGTACCGTCCTGTTATTTATCATTAGATTGGTTTCAGTGTTTCATGAAAGTAGGAACTCTTTTGTTATCTCAGCATTCTATTTTTAGAAAACTAATATCAATGCCTACTAGCACGTAGTAGGTACCCAGTATTTGTTCAGTGAGTGATGAACACACATCTTCTTAAGCCTATACTTTTCATTTGGACTGACCTTTTTTGATCTGTATTTTTGTCAGTTAGGTGGATTACGTATTATATTTACTCATTATTTTATTTAAACTGTTAATGTATATACTATATTCAAGGTACAATCTTGGTGTTAAGTATAAAAATGTCAATAAGTTTATGAACCCCAAATATCTGAGATAGGTCTCAGTTAATTTAGAAAGTTCATTTTGCCAAGGTTGAGGGTGCGTGCTGGTGACACAGCCTCAGGAGGTCCCAATAATATGTGCCCAAGGTGGTCACAGCACAGTTTGGTTTTATACGTTTTAGGGAGACACACATCAATCAACATATATGTAAGATGAATATTGGTTCGTTCCGGAAAGGCAGGGACAACTCGAAGCTGGGAGTGAGCTTGCAGGTCATAGGTAGATAAGAGACAAATGGTTGCATTCTTTTGAGTTTCTGATGAGCTTCTCCAAAGGAAGCAATCAGATATGCATTTATCTCAGTGAGCAGAGGGATTTGAAGAGAATGGGAGACAGGTTTGCCCTAAGCAGTTCCCAGCTTCACTTTTCCCCTTAGCTTAGTGATTTTGGGGCCCCAAGATTTATTTTCCTTTCACAAGTTGACGTTCCTGCTTCCTAGTGACTTGTACATCATATTTGTATAATTTAGAGTTTTAAAAATGCTCTGTAACAACTTTAGATTTTGGTGTTAGCCATTTTCATTTCAGATGCAGCTCATTCTTATATAGCAAAGATACAAACTTTCTTTTCTTTATTATTTATTTATTTATTTTTTTATTATTGTACTTTAAACTTTCAAACTTTTAGTCTAATATTTCTATTTTTAACATTTCAGCCATTCCTTGCAGTAATAATACTTTGGTGACTCTAGTTACTTGTGTAGGTGTATGGCTCTTCCACAGATGGAAGATTTTACTTAAGTCCTCAGATTTTGGTATGCAGTAGTGCCATCTAGAAGTGTTACCGTTGCAGATTCCAGATCTCCATCTAAAAGAGCCAGTAGATAATAGAGTGGGTCTCAGGAAACTGCATTTTTAACCAGCATTGCTAGTGATTCTGTTGCCACTGATTCAGTGCAGTAGGTCAGGAACTGGACTGCTCACTGAGGATGACATGGAACATAAAACAGAGATGGTCTTTGCTTTACTGTTGTTTATAGTGTTGTGGGAAAGTCCTGACATGAAACTAAGATAATTATGGATTATAATAAGTGAGATGAGGAAATTCAATAACTGGTTGAGACTGATTAAATGGGAATGGTTGCTCTTTTTTCTTCACTTTATTAATATTTCTTTCTTGATGCCTTAATGGTTCATATTAGAGATTTGAAATAAATGTTACAATATTTGTGTTTATTGAACAAAGATTTTGCTTTTAACCAGTTCTAAATGTAGAAATTGAGAAAATTTAACCTGCTATATCTTTCTTTTAAAAGGCAATTGCTTTTCAATTCTGAATTTCCCCAGTTGACTTATTCAAATAAGCCTTAATAATTGAAAAAAAAAAGCAAGAAATGTCCCAAAGGTCCAAATATACCAATAAAACTAAAATATTCATTTCTTAAATTGTCATCTCTTCACTTAGTACGACATTGAATCTTTTCTTTGTATTTTCACTGGGAAACTAGCAGTATTTCTAAGAGTCATAATCTAGGAGCTTGAAACTCTTGCTTGACTCCCTCATGTTGACTATGGTGACTATGCAGTAGAAAGTGGATTTATCTGTACAAAAAAAGAAGCATTCTGTACCTTTGTATAGTACAGGAAGTGACTGTGTAAAGAAGTGTCTGAACTTTTGCAAGATTTTGGATCCTTTATAGCAGTACTGTTATAGCTCACTTAGATGACTGCCAGAGTTGGCAGGAAGCCTGCCCTGAAGGAGTAGGATTCTAGACACATCAAATGTTTCATGATATATCAGATGAATAAGACTGCATTCACCCTCTACTACTACATAGAAAGCGGCTTTGGGTTTGGAGGTATACTTTCTAACACTTAACTAGTCTAAGCAGAGAAACTGAGAGTTCTAAGCTTTTGCTTTGATTTTCCCTTCCTGATTCTCTCACTTCCTGACTGCATTTTAGCCTATTCCCCTCTAGTTAGTATTTGGGAAGAGCAAAGAACAACTGACATGTCTTGGGAGGCAGAGGTATGTGATTTCTACTACTCTTCATTCATTAAATAAAAAATTATTAAGCATTTATTAAGCATCAAGCACTAAATTAGACACCTGGGATATAGTGGTGATCAAAAGCAGTCATGATCTGTGCTGACAGATGTTGCAATCTATTAGAGATGGCAATCAAAAACATTACTCAAAATAAGTCTAAAATTGCAACAGTGATAAGATCTATGAAGGATAGGCACAGGTACCTTGACATCCAGAGCAAGAGTTGGACTTTATCAGGGAAATAAGAAAAATAAGTCAAAACCTGAAGGATGTTAAATTAGCTGGATTAAGAGGGGGAAGGAAATGCATTCCAAGCAGAGAGAGAGAGTAGCATGTAGCAGGAAGGAGCGTGAAAAGGAGAAAAGTATCAAAGAGGGCCAGCTGGAGCAGAGAAAGCAAGAGGAAGCATGGTGAGAGCTGAGGCTAGTGAAGACCAGGCAGAGCCTTTAAGCCATGTTCAGTGTCGTCTATGTCCTTACAGTAATAATAAGCCACGAAGGTTTTTCTGCTTTGTTTTTTGGTAGAAGGTGAAGTTGGGGAGGAAGGAAGTTAAGGAAGAGGCTAGGGAGACAAGGGCAAGAATGACCTGATCAGATTTACATGGGAAAGAATTACTCAGGTGCCATGTGGAGCAAAGATTGGAGGGAGAACTAGAGTGGATGTGGGTAAATGAGTTTTGAAAGTTATTAAAGTGATTCAAATGAGCTGTTGCAAAAACTTTGCATATTATGGTAGTGGCAGATGTGGAGAAAAGTGGTTAGATTTGAGAGAGATTTATGAGGCAAAATTGACAGTAGTTGATGATGGACTAGATAGAGGAGAGAATTGAGGTATGAAGGGTGAGTCCTAGATTTCTGACTATGCATCTGAAGCGATGGTGATAGCGTTCACTTAAATAGAGAACAAGCAAAAAGGACCACATTTATTAAGGGGAAATAACGAGTTGATTTGGGACATACTAAGTTTTGAGTTGCCATTGAATATCCAAGAAACCATCATAGATGCTGGTATGGAGCTCAGAGAAGAGATCTAAGCTGAGATGTAAATTTGAGGGTTATTTCAATCTAGGTAGTAATCGAAGCTGTGGGAGTAGAAGAGTTATCCTCAGGAGTGAACAGTGAATGAAAAGAAGTATGTGTAGGTAGGTCCAAGTCTTGAGGAATGCTAACATGTATTTAATGACCGAGTAAAAATAGATGAAGTTGCATAGGAGACTGGCAAGAAATAATAAGTCAGGAAGAGAAAGTTTCCTAGAAACAGACAGTGTGGACAATAATGTCAGTTACTGCTGGAGAGGTCAAGTAAGATGAGGATTGAAAATGTTCGATGAATTTAATCACATGGAAGACATGGTGAACCTTAGAGCTGTATTAGGGAAGTGGCAGTCCTGGAAACCAGATTGAAATGGATTGGAAGTGGTGAGAAAACAGTTAATTAGTCTAAGAAGTTAGGTTGTGAATAGAATAATTCAGTGAGGGGTTTGGGTTCTTTGGAGAACTTACAGACATATGCAACAAATATTGATTAATACAAGATAGTTTAATCACAAAATGAGTGATGTGCCAATAGAGTCCAGAAGAAAAAAGCAATCCATGAAGTCTTGGGGTAGTAACAGTAGTGGCTACCATATTGATCTTACTATGTACCAAGCAGTCTTAAAAGCATGTGTGTATATCCTTAAAAACAACTCTGTGGAATAGAAGATATTATTGTCCCATATAATATATAAAGAAACTGGGGCATAAACAGGTTAATGAAGTTATCCAAGGTCTTGCAGCTAGTAAATGACAGAGCCAGGATTTGGACGTAGGCGGTCTGATCAGTCTAAGTTTGTGTTCTTCTCCATTCCTCAGAAGGAGCCAAAAAACTAAAATTCACTCAGCTTTAACATCTAATATCAAATTATAACTGGTGCACTGCCAAACTTAGACTCCATGGCTTAGGAAAGAACATTTCTCTCTTTGGCAAAATAGTATTGTATAGTAACAAAAGAAAATAGACCATTTGTCTGATTGAGAGGTAAAAGACCCACATTCCCATCCAAATTCATCTACTTTATTAGTTTTCGCTGTCTCAAAACATGAAAAACAAAGGATGCCATTAAACAGGCATTATGTCACATTTGTCACTTCATGTCACATTTAGTTGGCATTGTTCTTTTCTTCCCATCCTAGAAAAAGTTGAAATACTTCCGAGAGTATTGGGATCTTTGAGGTCAAATAAATAGCAATGCTTTTCTCCATTCAAGTCCTGAACCAACCTATAAAGCAAAAGAGTTACCAGATGGAGAAGCAAAATGTTACTTTTACACTGATAAAGGACAAAATAGAGAATGAAGGTTTCATCTGTAAGCAGGCGATGCCTGATACTGAACCTCAGAATTAGATAGGCTTATCTATCCCATGATAGACAGTGCCAAATGGGGTCCTGCTCCTCTAAGAATTCTGGCATAGTGGAAGAGTGAGAATACTTTCTCTTTGCAGGCAACTGACTTAGAGGAGTACGAGTTGAGCCATGTATGTTTTTCTTTCCAGAAACCTGTTTTTTTGTTGTGGTTGTTTTTGGGTTTGTTTGAGACAGAGTCTTGTTCTGTCGCCCAGGCTAGCATGCAATGGCATGATCTTGGCCCCCTGCAACCTCCACCTCCTGGGTTAAAGCAATTATCCCACCTTAGCCTCCCAAGTAGCTGGGATTACAGGTGCACACCACCACACCCAGCTAATTTTTTGTATTTTTAGTAGAGATGGTGTTTCACCATGTTGGCCAGGCTAGTCACGAACTCCTGACCTCAAGTGATCCACCCACCTCGACCTCCCAAAGTGCTGGGATCAAAGGCGTGAGCCACTGCGTCTAGTCCAAAAACCTGATTTTAAAATACTCTAGTACTTTTGAGGAGTGGGGTCTTTGTTTTTTTTAAAATAGGCTTTTATTTTTTTTTCCAAAATGGAGGCTTACTCTGTTGCCCAGGCTGGAGTACAGTGGTGCAGTCTTGGCTTGCCACAACCTCTTTCTCCTGGGTTCAAGCAATTCTCCTGCCTCAGCCTCCTGAGTAGCTGGGATTACAGGCATCCGCCACCACACCTGGCTAATTTTTGTACTTTTAGTAGAGATAGGGTTTCACTATGTTGGCCAGGCTGGTCTCGAACTCCTGACCTCAAGTGATCCACCCACCTCAGCCTCCCAAAGTGCTGGGATTACAGGTGTGACCACTGCACCTGGCCTAAAAATAGGCTATTTTAGGCTTATTTTGATTTTGATTTATGATAGTAGGTATTATTTTTATATATTTTTATTAATAATGTAATTACATATATAGGATTACATTATTTCCATTGGTTATGTAAAAAAACACTTTTGTAAGAGTGATACCATCAATAATCAAAGTAATGATTCATACTTTATTTAGATAATAGTTAAATGCATACTTTTTCTTTAAATTTCATGCCTACCTGTTCAATGAGTAACTAAAGTGCAGGATATCAATATACTTTAATCTATAAACCTACCCATTAGGGAGGTCAAGAAAATGTTTTTTCTGTTCTCTTAAATCTTTGAGCACATAACATACTACGCAAAGAACAAATTGTGAAGACTGTGAATGTTGAAGAAGTATAATTAAATGTAGCATAGAGCAATTGCTGATATAGATTGATATGCACAGGAGAAAATGTACTTGTAAAATTTGACATAAAGAATAATTGATGAAGAAGAATTTGGTCTTTTTTCATTTGTTTGTTTTTTGAGATGGAGTCTTGCTGTGTCACCCAGGCTAGAGTGTAGTAGCACGATCTCAACTCACTGCAACGTCTGCCTCCCGGGTTCAAGCAATTCTCCTGCCTCAGCCTCCTGAGTGAGCCACCACGCGTGGCTAATTTTTATATTTTTAGTAGAGATAGAGTTTTACCATGTTGGTCATGCTGGTCTTGAACTCCTCACCTTGTGATTCGCCTGCCTCGGCCTCCCAAAGTGCTGGGATTACAGGCATGAGCCACAACATTTGGTCTCTTATACAATCATATTAAGATTTTCTTTTTTTCTACAAGATCCATAAGAAATATACCAGTAATACTGTTGTCCCCTGATGCTGGGAACAGGTACACACAACACACACACACACTTATACCAACACTACTAGCTTTCCATGACCTGAATTTCCTGAAGATTCCGATACTTCCACTCCTATGATTATAGTTCAAGGATAAGGAATTTTGAGTTCCTCTGGCATTCTCACTACTGAACTTTCTTAGTCAGCAAAGGTGATGTTTTGTATTTCAGGTTTTCAGGCATGAGACAACAAAAACACTAAGAGCCAAGGTTCTACTTCTATACTCTGTATGATTGTACTGCAGGTTTTGTAGATAACCTGTTTAAGAACAATTATGCAGCTGAAGAGAAGTCACAGTGGGAAGATATTCTCACTGTCCTCCTTTGGGAGACCAAGGTGGGTGAATCACAGGGTCAGCAGTTCGAGACCCGCCTGGCCAACATGGTGAAACCCTATCTCTACTAAAAATACAAAAAGTTAGCTGGGCGTGATGGTAGGTGCCTGTAATCCCAGCTACTCAGGAGTCTGAGGCAGGAGAATCTCTTGAACCTGGGAAGTGGAATTGCAGTGCGCCAAGAATGCACCACTGCACTCCAGCCTGGGCAACAGTGCGTTATTCTGTCTCAAAAAAAAAAAAAAAAAAAAAGTATTTGAAATAAATGAAAATAGAGTCACAACATACCAAAACTTCTGGAATGTGGCAAAAGCAGGGTTAAGAGGAAAGTTTATAGTGCTAACTGCCTATATCAAAAAGATAGAAATAGCTCAAATTAACAACCTAACCTTGCAACTAAAAGTACTAGCAGCATAATAACAAACTAAACCCAAAGCTAACAGAAGAAATAATTACAATCAGAGTAGAACTGAATGAAATGGAGATCCCCAAAACCATTCAAAGGATCTGTGAAGCAAAAAGTTCATTTTTGAAAAGATAACAAGATGGATAAACCACTAGCTAGATTAACGAAAAAAGACATCCAAATAAGCACAATCAAAAATTACAAAAGTGACATCACAATTGATCCCACAGAAATACAAAAGATGCTCAGAGAATATTACGAACATCTCTATGTACACAAATTAGAAAGTCTAGAGGAAATGGATAAATTCCTGGAAACACAAATTCCCAAGATTGAACCAGGAAGAAACAAATCCTGAACAGATCAATAATGAGTAAGGAAATTGAATCAGAAAAAAAAAAAAAAAAAAAAAAAAAAAAAAAAAAAAAAAAGCCCTGGACCAAATGGGTTCACAGCTGAATTCTACCAGACATAGAAAGAACAGCTGGTACCAGCCCTACTGAAAGTACTCCAAAAAATTGAGGATGAGGGACTACTTCCTGGCTCAGTCTATGAAACTAGTATGATACTGATACCAAAATTTGACAAAAACACAAAAAAGAAAACTACAGACCATTGTACCTGAACACAGATGAAAAAATCCTCAGAAAATACTAGCACACCAAATCCAGCAGCACATCAAAATTAATTCACCACAGTCAAGTGGGTTTTATTCCTGGGAGGCAAGGATTGTCCCACATATGCAAATCAATAAATGTGATTCACCACATAAACAGAATTAAAAACAAAAATCATATGATCATCTCGGTAGATGCAGAAAAAGCATTTGATAAAATCCAACATCCCTTCATGATAAAAACTCTCAAAAAAACTAGGCATTAAAGGAACATACCTCAAAATAATAAGAGCCATCTATGACAAACCCACAGCCAACATCATACTGAATGGACAAAAAACTGGAAGCATTCCCTTTGAGAACTGGAACAAGACAAGGATGTCCACTCTTATCACTCATATTTAACGTAGTGTTGGAAATGCTAGTGTTGGAAATTATGTCTCTTCACTGACAATGTAATTTATACCTGGGAAACCCTAAAGATTCTGCCAAAAGACTCTTAGACCTAATAAATGAATTCAGCAAAGTCTCAGGATAAAAAAATCAATGCACAAAAATCAGTAGCATTTCTATACACCAGTAATCTTCAAGCTGGGAATCAAATCAAGAACATAATCCCAGTTTACAATAGCCACACACACTCACAGTACCTGGGCATACATCTAACGAAGGAGGTGAATGATCTCTGTAAGGAGAAGGAAATCATAAACTATACAAATGGAAAACATTCTATGATCATGGATAGGAAGATTCAATATCTTTAAAATGTCATACTGCACAAAACAATCTACAAATTACCAATATAATTTTTTTTTTTGCAGAATTAGAGAAAAACTATTCTAAAATTTGTATGGAACCCAAAAAGAGCCTGAATAGCCAAGACAATCCTAAACAAAAATAATAAAGCCAGAGGCATTACATCTCCCAACTTCAAACTCTACTATAAAGCTACACTAACCAAAACAGCATGGTACTGGTACAAAAATAGACACATAGCCCAATGAAACAGAATAGAGACCCCTGAAATTAAGCCAGACACCTACAACCACCTGATCATCAACAAAATTGGCAAAAATAAACAATGGCAAAAGGACTCCCTATTCCGTAAATGATGCCAGAAAAACTGGCTAACCATATGCAGAAGGGTGAAACTGGACTCCTACCTCTCACTGTATACCAAAATTAACTCAAGATGGAGTAAAAGCTTAAATGTAAGACCCCAAACTATAAAAATCCTAAAAGAAAACCTAGGAAATACTCTTCTAGACATTGCCTTAGGCAAATAATTTATATTTTAAGTGCTCAAAAGCAAATGCAATAAAAATTGACACATGGGTCTTAAACTAGAGAGTTTCTGCACAGGAAGAAAAACTATCAACAAAGTTACAAACAAGTTACATAATAGAAAATATTCACAAACTATGCATCCAACAAAGGACTAATATCCAGAGTCTATAACTAAGTTAAATAAATCAACAAGAAAAGATAACATTAAAAGATGGGCAAAGGACATGAGAAGACAGTTCTTGAAAGAAAACATACAAGTAACCAACAAACACATGAAAATATTTTCAACATCACTTATCATCAGAGAGATGTAAATGAAAACCACAATGAGATATCATCTCATACCAGTCAGAATGGCAATTATTTAAAAAGTAAAAAAAAAAAAAAAAATGATGCTGGTGAGGGTCCAAAGAAAACGGAACACTTATGTACTGTTGGTGGGAATACAAATTAGTCCAGCCCCTTTGGAAAGCAGTTTGGAGATTACTCAAAGAACTAAAAGTAGAATTACCATTCAATCAAGCAATCTCATTACTGGGTATATAACCAACGAAAAATAAATCATTCTGTCTACACTTGTATGTTCATTGTAGCACTTTTCACAATAGCAAAGAGATGGAATCAACACAGGTGCCCATCAATGGTGAATCATACAAAGAAAATGCAGTATATATACACAATGGAATACTGTGCAGCCACAGTAAATAAAACCATGTTATTTCAAGAACAAGGATACAACTGGAGGTCATTATTCTAAGCAATTTAACACAGAAACAGAAAACCAAATACTGAATGTTCACACTTATAAGTGGGAGCTAAACATGAGGTGTACATGGATACAAAGATGGAGACAATAAACACTGGAGATTCCAAAAGGAGAGAGGGAGGGGAGCATGCAAAGGTTGAACAGCTACCTGTTGGGTACTGTGTTCACCAATCGGATGATGGAATCATTAGAAGCCTAAACCTCAGCATCACATAATATACCCAAGTGGTAAACCTTCACATATAATCCCTGAATCTGAAATTCAAATAAATGAAATAAATGGAAAATTGAGTATCCACATGTGAAGGAATGAAATTGGAGCCTTATTCCATAAACAAAAATCAATTCAAAGTGAAGTGAAGTCTTAAACACAAGACCTGAAACCATAAAATTCCTAGAAGAAACCATGGGAAATGTCCTTGACTTTGATCTTGCCAGTGGTTTTTTGGATATGACTCCCAAAACACAGGTAACAAAAGTAAAAATAGACAAATGGGTTCATCCAAACTAAAAAGTGTCTGTACGGCAAGGAAACAATCAACAAAAGAAAATTGGAACCTATGAATTGGCAGAAAATATAAGCAAACCATGTATCATATAAGGGGTTAATATTTTAAAAAATAAGGAACATAGACAATAGCAAAAACAAAAAGGGGGGGATTAAAAATTGACCAAAGTACCTGAATAAACATTTTTCCAAAGAAGACATACAAATGGCCAATAGATATATGAAAAGATACTCAACCAATCATCAGATAAATGCAAATCAAAACCACAATGAGATATCATCTCACACCTGTTAGGATGTCTGTTATAGAGAAGATAAAAGATAGCAAGTGTTGGTGAGGATGTAGAGAAAAAGCAATCCTTGTACTCTGTGGGTTTGAATGTAAATTGGTATAGCTATATGGAAAACAATATGAAGTTTTCTCAAAAAATTAAACATGGAATTTTCATGTGATCCAGCAACTTCTCTGGTGTATACCCAAAGGAAATGAAATCAGTATCTTGAAGAAATATCTTCACTTTTATTTACTGCAGCATTATTCACAATAATCTGGATAAGAAACAACCTAAATGTGCATCAATCAATGAATGAATAAATGTGATGTATAAATATTTGTATGAACATATAGATAGTACACATATATTCTATTATATATTATGTAATAATATGCATAATAATGTATAAATCTAAAAGAGTTGAATACATAGAAGCAGAAGATAGAATGATGGTTACCAGGGGCAGGGAAGTGGGGGAAATGGGGATATATTGGGCAAGAGGTATAAAGTTGAAGTTGTATACGATGAGTAAATCTAGAGATCTAATGTACAGCATCATGACTATAATTAATAATACTGTACTGTATACTGGAAATTTGCTGAGAATAGATTTCAGGTGCTCACACCACACACACACACACGCATAGACGCACACATATGCACACACACACAGGTTACTGTGAGGAGATGAATGTGTTTCTCACTTTAGTAATCATTTTACTGTGTGTGTATACACGTTAAAAACCAAGTACATTTTAAATATATACAGTGTTTATTTAAATATAAAATTGACTATATAAAAAGAAACTTTATAATTGAGAATTTAAAAAGCAATAGCATGAAAAGTAAAATTGCCATACTAGACACCAAAATGAGATATCCTCAGGGGAAGACATTATTTACTACAAAAATAGTGGAGCAAACAGTGCTTCAAGAGTTTATACTTGGTAAGTTATCACTTCAGGCCAGCCTGGGAATGCATCAGACACTAGTCGGTATTGTTATGTAGAAAGAGGAGGGATATTCTGAAAACTGGTATGAAATGAGTAAAAAGGTGTAGAATCAGAAAAATAAAACAGTTATTCAGTAGACATAGTGAGGACCAGAAATTTTCAGGGATGAGAGATTGGGGTGTAATTCTATGAAGGTAGATTGAGATCAGTTTGCGAAGAACCTTGAGTGCCAGGCTGAGGGGATTTGACATAAGTATAGATTTTTAAAAATCTTCTTGGAAGGACATCAGACAGCTGTAGAAGCAAAATACAAAAATTTCAGAGAGCTAGGAGCCCTTCCTCAGTGAGTTGATATGGCCAGGCATTTACTTCTCTGGGAACACTTGTCAAGTCCTAGGCCTGTGCTGAGGATTGAGCTTGGCATAAGCCGATAAACCCTAGTAGAGGAAAAAGAAAGCAGTGGAACACTCGAATTTGGGCTGATAGGACTAATTGAAATCTAGAAGAGCCTCAGATACATGGCTGGTTTTCAATGTGAGACATTCACTGAGTGTTTGTAGGGGAGGGGGCATGGTGTGCTGGCAGACTGCGCCAGAAAAATTCCAGAGGAATATCCCACAGTCTTATTTGGGAGTAAATGCTTAGGAGACAAAGCTCCACTAGAATGAGGGCCTTACTACAAATACACCTTGAGTCTTGTTCTTGAGACATTTGAAACTAGAGTAAGACTATGTCTAACTAAAGGTGCCATTGAGCACTGATCTAGCTCTGATTCTGGTAAGAATGAGGTGATCTCCCCCATATTTTAACAAAGGAAAGAGTAAACTGTCTCCTGTTGAAAATAACATTGATTTGAGGGGGCGGAGCAAGATGGCCGAATAGGAACAGCTCCAGTCTCCAACTCCCAGCGCGAGCGACACAGAAGACCGGTGATTTCTGCATTTTCAACTGAGGTACTGGGGTCATCTCACTAGGGAGTGCCGGACAATCGGTGCTGGTCAGCTGCTGCAGCCCGACCAGTGAGAGCTGAAGCAGGGCGAGGCATCGCCTCACCTGGAAGCACAAGGGGGAAGGGAATCCGTTTTCCTAGCCAGGGGAACTGAGACACACAACACCTGGAAAATCGGGTAACTCCCACCCCAATACTGCGCTTTAAGCAAACAGGCACACCAGGAGAGTGTATCCCACACCTGGCCGGGAGGGTCCCACGCCCATGGAGCCTCCCTCACTGCTAACACAGCAGTCTGTGGCGATCTATCCGCAGGGCAGCGGTGAGGCTGGGGGAGGGGCACCCGCCATTGCTGAGGCTTAAGTAGGTAAACAAAGCCACTGGGGAGCTGGAACTGGGTGGAGCTCACAGCAGCTCAAGGAAGCCTGCCTGTCTCAGTAGTCTCCACCTCTGGGACAGCGCACAGCTGAAGACCAACAGGGGAAGCAGCGGGGGCCGGTGCAGACGCGAACGACTCTGTCTGACAGCTTTGGGGAGAGCCGTGGATCTCCCAACGCGGAGGTTGAGATCTGAGAACGGACAGACTGCCTGCTCAAGTGGGTCCCTGACCCCTGAGTAGCCTAGCTGGGAGACATCCCCCACTAGGGGCAGTCTGACACCCCACACCTCACAGGGTGGAGTACACCCCTGAGAGGAAACTTCCAAAGGAAGAATCAGACAGGTACACTCACTGTTCAGCAATATTCTATCTTCGGCAACCTCTGCTGCTGATACCCAGGCAAACAGGGTCTGGAGTGGACCTCAAGCAATCTCCAACAGACCAACAGACAGTCCTTCTGACTGTCAGAAGGAAAACTATCAAACAGGCAGGACACCTATACCAAAACCCCATCAGTACGTCACCACCATCAAAGACCAGAGACAGATAAAACCACAAAGATGGGGAAGAAGCAGGGCAGAAAAGCTGGAAATTCAAAAAATAAAAGCGCATCTCCCCCTGCAAAGGAGCACAGCCCATCGCCAGCAACGGATCAAAGCTGGTCAGAGAATGACTTTGACAAGATGAGAGAAGAAGGCTTCAGTCCATCAAACTTCTCAGAGCTAAAGGAGGAATTACGTACCCAGCGCAAAGAAACTAAAAATCTTGAAAAAAGAGTGGAAAAACTGACAGCTAGACTAATTAATGCAGACAAGGTCATAAACGAAATGACAGAGATGAAAACCATGACACGAGAAATATGTGACAAATGCACAAGCTTCACTGACTCGATCAACTGGAAGAAAGAGTATCAGCGATTGAGGATCAAATGAATGAAATGAAGCGAGAAGACAAACCAAAAGAAAAAAGAAGAAAAAGAAATGAACAAAGCCTGCAAGAAGTATGGGATTATGTAAAAAGACCAAATCTACGTCTGATTGGGGTGCCTGAAAGTGAGGGGAAAAATGGAACCAAGTTGGAAAACACTCTTCAGGATATCATCCAGGAGAAGTTCCCCAACCTAGTAGGGCAGGCCAACATTCAAATTCAGGAAATACAGAGAACGCCACAAAGATATTCCTCCAGAAGAGCAACTCCAAGACACATAATTGCCAGATTCACCAAAGTTGAAATGAAGGAAAAAATCTTAAGGGCAGCCAGAGAGAAAGGTCGGGTTACCCACAAAGGGAAGCCCATCAGACTAACAGCAGATCTCTCGGCAGAAACTCTCCAAGCCAGAAGAGAGTGGGGGCCAATATTCAACGTTCTTAAAGAAAAGAATTTTAAACCCAGAATTTCACATCCAGCCAAACTAAGTTTCATAAGTGAAGGAGAAATAAAATCCTTTACAGATAAGCAAATGCTTACAGATTTTGTCACCACCAGGCCTGCCTTACAAGAGACCCTGAAGGAAGCCCTAAACATGGAAAGGAACAACCGGTACCAGCCATTGCAAAAACATGCCAAAATGTAAAGACCATCGAGACTAGGAAGAAACTGCATCAACTAACGAGCAAAATAACCAGTTAATATCATAATGGCTGGATCAAGTTCACACATAACAATATTAACCTTAAATGTAAATGGACTAAATGCTCCAATTAAAAGACACAGACTGGCAAACTGGATAAAGAGTCAAGACCCATCAGTTTGCTGTATTCAGGAGACCCATCTCACATGCAGAGACATACATAGGCTCAAAATAAAGGGATGGAGGAAGATCTACCAAGCAAATGGAGAACCAAAAAAAGCAGGGGTTGCAATCCTAGTCTCTGATAAAACAGACTTTAAACCATCAAAGATCAAAAGAGACAAAGAAGGCCATTACATAATGGTAAAGGGATCAATTCAACAGGAAGAGCTAACTCTCCTAAATATATATGCACCCAATACAGGAGCACCCAGATTCATAAAGCAAGTCCTTAGAGACTTACAAAGAGACTTAGACTCCCATACAATAATAATGGGAGACTTCAACACTCCACTGTCAACATTAGACAGATCAACGAGACAGAAAGTTAACAAGGATATCCAGGAATTGAACTCATCTCTGCACCAAGCGGACCTAATAGACATCTATAGAACTCTCCACCCTAAATCAACAGAATATACATTCTTCTCAGCACCACATCGCACTTATTCCAAAATTGACCACATAATTGGAAGTAAAGCACTCCTCAGCAAATGTACAAGAACAGAAATTATAACAAACTGTCTCTCAGACCACAGTGCAATCAAACTAGAACTCAGGACTAAGAAACTCAATCAAAACTGCTCAACTACATGGAAACTGAACAACCTGCTCCTGAATGACTACTGGGTCCATAACGAAATGAAAGCAGAAATAAAGATGTTCTTTGAAACCAATGAGAACAAAGACACAACATACCAGAATCTCTGGGACACATTTAAAGCAGTGTGTAGAGGGAAATTTATAGCACTAAATGCCCACAAGAGAAAGCAGGAAAGATCTAAAATTGACATTCTAACATCACAATTAAAAGAACTAGAGAGGCAAGAGCAAACACATTCAAAAGCTAGCAGAAGGCAAGAAATAACTAAGATCAGAGCAGAACTGAAGGAGATAGAGACACAAAAAACCCTCCAAAAAATCAATGAATCCAGGAGTTGGTTTTTTGAAAAGATCAACAAAATTGACAGACCGCTAGCAAGACTAATAAAGAAGAAAAGAGAGAAGAATCAAATAGACGCAATAAAAAATGATAAAGGGGATATCACCACTGACCCCACAGAAATACAAACAACCATCAGAGAATACTATAAACACCTCTACGCAAATCAACTAGAAAATCTAGAAGAAATGGATAATTTCCTGGACATTTACACTCTCCCAAGACTAAAGCAGGAAGAAGTTGAACCCCTGAATAGACCAATAGCAGGCTCTGAAATTGAGGCAACCATTAATAGCCTACCCACCAAAAAAAGTCCAGGACCAGATGGATTCACAGCTGAATTCTACCAGAGGTACAAGGAGGAGCTGGTACCATTCCTTCTGAAACTATTCCAATCAATAGAAAAAGAGGGAATCCTCCCGAACTCATTTTATGAGGCCAACATCATCCTGATACCAAAGCCTGGCAGAGACACAACAAAAAAAGAGAATTTTAGACCAATATCCCTGATGAACATCGATGCAAAAATTCTCAATAAAATACTGGCAAACCGGATTCAGCAGCACATCAAAAAGCTTATCCACCATGATCAAGTGGGCTTCATCCCTGGGATGCAAGGCTGGTTCAACATTCGCAAATCAATAAACGTAATCCAGCATATAAACAGAACCAAAGTCAAGAACCACATGATTATCTCAATAGATGCAGAAAAGGCTTTTGACAAAATTCAACAGCTCTTCATGCTAAAAACGCTCAATCAATTCGGTATTGATGGAACGTACCTCAAAATAATAAGAGCTATTTATGACAAACCCACAGCTAATATCATTCTGAATGGGCAAAAACTGGAAAAATTCCCTTTGAAAACTGGCACAAGACAGGGATGCCCTCTCTCACCACTCCTATTCAACACAGTTTTGGAAGTTCTGGCTAGGGCAATGAGGCAAGAGAAAGAAATCAAGGGTATCCAGTTAGGAAAAGAAGTCAAATTGTCCCTGTTTGCAGATGACATGATTGTATATTTAGAAAACTCCATCGTCTCAGCCCAAAATCTCCTTAAGCTGATAAGCAACTTCAGCAAAATCTCAGGATACAAAATTAATGTGCAAAAATCACAAGCATTCTTATACACCAGTAACAGACAAGCAGAGAGCCAAATCAGGAATGAACTTCCATTCACAATTGCTTCAAAGAGAATAAAATACCTAGGAATCCAGCTTACAAGGGATGTAAAGGACCTCTTCAAGGAGAACTACAAACCACTGCTCAGTGAAATAAAAGAGGACACAAACAAATGGAAGAACATACCATGCTCATGGATAGGAAGAATCAATATCGTGAAAATGGCCATACTGCCCAAGGTTATTTATAGATTCTATGCCATCCCCATCAAGCTACCAATGAGTTTCTTCACAGAATTGGAAAAAACTGCTTTAAAGTTCATATGGAACCAAAAACGAGCCCGCATTGCCAAAACAATCCTAAGTCAAAAGGACAAAGCTGGAGGCGTCACGCTACCTGACTTCAAACTATACTACAAGGCTACAGTAACCAAAACAGCATGGTACTGGTACCAAAACAGAGATATAGACCAATGGAACAGAACAGAGTCCTCAGAAATAATACCACATATCTACAGCCATCTGATCTTTGACAAACCTGAGAGAAACAAGAAATGGGGAAAGGATTCCCTATTTAATAAATGGTGCTGGGAAAATTGGCTAGCCATAAGTAGAAAGCTGAAACTGGATCCTTTCATTACCCCTTATACGAAGGTTAATTCAAGATGGATTAGAGACTTTAATGTTAGAGCTAATACCATAAAAACCCTAGAAGAAAATCTAGGTAGTACCATTCAGGACATAGGCATGAGCAAGGACTTCATGTCTAAAACACCAAAAGCAATGGCAGCAAAAGCCAAAATTGAGAAATGAGATCTCATTAAACTAACGAGCTTTTGCACAGCAAAAGAAACTACCATCAGAGTGAACAGGCAACCTACAGAATGGGAGAAAATTTTTGCAACCTACTCATCTGACAAAGGGCTAATATCCAGAATCTACAAAGAACTCAAACAAATATACAAGAAAAAAACAAACAACCCCATCAAAAAGTGGGGAAAGGATATGAACAGACATTTCTCAAAAGAAGACATTCATACAGCCAACAGACACATGAAAAAATGCTCATCATCACTCGCCATCAGAGAAATGCAAATCAAAACCACAATGAGATACCATCTCACACCAGTTAGAATGGTAATCATTAAGAAGTCAGGAAACAACAGGTGTTGGAGAGGATGTGGAGAAATAGGAACACTTTTACACTGTTGGTGGGATTGTAAACTAGTTCAACCATTATGGAAAACAGTATGGCAATTCCTCAAGGATCTAGAACTAGATGTACCATATGACCCAGCCATCCCACTACTGGGTATATACCCAAAGGATTATAAATTATTCTACTACAAAGACACATGCACACGTATGTTTATTGTGGCACTATTCACAATAGCAAAGACTTGGAATCAACCCAAATGTCCATCTGTGACAGACTGGATTAAGAAAATGTGGCACATATACACCATGGAATACTATGCAGCCATAAAAAAGGATGAGTTTGCGTCCTTTGTAGGGACATGGATGCAGCTGGAAACCATCATTCTTAGCAAACTATCACAAGAACAGAAAACCAAACACCGCATGTTCTCACTCATAGGTGGGAACTGAACAATGAGATCACTTGGACTCGGGAAGGGGAACATCACACACTGGGGCCTATCATGGGGAGCGGGTAGAGGGGAGGGATTGCATTGGGGAGTTATACCTGATATAAATGATGAATTGTTGGGTGCTGACGAGTTGATGTGTGCAGCACACCAACATGGCACAAATATACATATGTAACAAACCTGCACATTATGCACATGTACCCTAGAACTTAAAGTATAATAAAAAAAAAAAAAAAAAGAATAAAAGCTATAACTGGCTGAGTTCATATCCCAGCTCCTACCATTAAAAAAAAAAAAAAAAAAAAACCTTGATTTTAGTTTTTATGATTCTCTTACACACAATATCCAGCACATAGTAAAATATTATGAGGCCTATGAAGAATCAGGAGATATTTGAAGAGATAATGGTCAAGACTTTTCCAAAATTGAAAGAATCAGCCCACAGATTCAAGAAGCTCAGCAAACTCCAAAATAAACACATAGGAAACCATCCTAGACAACTATTGTCAAACTTCTGAAAACCAAAATAAAGATAAATTCTTAAAAGTAGCAAGTGAAAATCTATTCATTATCTACAAAAAGAGAAAGTTATATCTGACTTTTAAACAGAATGATACATGACTTTTCAACAGAAACTATGGAAGTTAAATGGCAATGATATGACACTTTAAAAGTGCTAAAGGTGTGAGAAGGATCTAGAATTTTAAAGCCAGCAAACCTGAGAATTGTATATCTAGTAAAAATAGCCTTGAAAATTTAAAGCCAAGTAAAAATATTTTCAGACAAAAAAAGAAAAAGCTGAGATACCTACTACAGAAAGTATTAAAGGACGTTTTTCAGTTAAAAGGAAACTTATTCCAGATAGAAGCATGAAATGCAGGAAGGGATGAAGCACACAGAAAGAGTAAATATGTGGGTAAATGTAAAATAATATTGACAACTTAAAATTACTATATTTTTACACAAATATTAAAGTAAAGTATGTTAGAGCAGTAGTACAAAAGGCAAGAGGATTTAAAGAGAATTAAATTGCTTACGGGTTCTTCCATGCTAGAAGTGGCAAAAATATCCATTTACGTTTGAGCCAGAAAAATCTCATAATAAGTCAAACATTCATTTTTTATTTTTAAAATATAGAAAAAATTCTAATAGTAAAGTGGAATAATACGAATGCCATTTATTAATACAAAAGAAGGCAGGAAATAAGGGTTATGGGAACAAAGGAGGGAAAAATCAAAAGCAAATAGCAATACAGTCAACTTAAGCCAAGCTAGATCATTACATTAAGTGTAAATGAACAAAATATTGTGATTAAAACTCAAAGATTGATTTTTCACACATTAAAAGATATTATTTTTAAAAAATTCCAATAATTTACAACTTACATAAAATGGATAAATTTTTTGAAAAATACAATTTACCAAAAGTAACTCAAGAAGAAATAAAAAGTCAAAATAGCCCTATATCTGTAAAGGAAATTGAATTTGTAGAATTCAAGGTGTAATTTTAAACCTCGCCTTAAAGAAATCCAGAATTTTCAGATTCTGTGTAGGATGCAGAAGGCCAGAAAGATTATTTTCCCAACATAAGAATAAGAAAAAGCCAGCTAATCTACAAAATCATAACTGTGTATGAAAATCCTTTAGAAAGCTGAGATCCCAATTAGCCTGACATTTAACGAAAAACAACTTCCACCCAGTTGAGACAGGAGGCAAGCACTGTTTCACCCAAAGCTGGGCGTGGAATGAAGACTAGCTGTTACACAAGTGTATAAAATAATTAATTTACATATTTAATTACTAAAGACTTGAGTGTGAGCTACTGTGAGAGCATAGAAGCTCTGAGAACTTCAGACACTAAAGGGGCAGTTCAAAAGGACTCATAGACTGTTCCCTATGGATGTTCACTGTGTGATCATCAGAAAGATTGGGAGAAAGGCTGGAGACCACAGAAAGTTTCCTTCATAGTGCAGGCATGGAGAGAAGAATGGTTGTTGTTGCAAAGAAAGAAAAAAAAAAAAAAAGGGCGGGCAGCTCCATTTGGATGCCTCTAACCTACAGAACAATAATGGATTAATATCCACTGCAGGAGAGGCATCACTGTGACAGCCCCAATGAATAGGTGAAGATGTATTGCCACTTGATGAAAGATAAAGAAAAGCAACAACAAGGAGCAAAACAAAACTGAACCTTGAAAATGAAGAAAGAACAGGAAACTGTCTTGGGACCAACAATTAGAGACCTACTACATCAAGTGAAGGGGCAGGTGCACTGAGAGAGCCCTGCTTTTGAGACCCAGGGGCACAGGGCCTGCCTAACACTGAAGCTGGACTGGGACAACAGAGAAACCACCACACACCCACCTTCCACTTCCCAAACACAAGATTCTAAGCTTCAAATATACAAAGCAGCAAAAACTTAAAATACTAACATAAGAAATGTAAAAATATGCATTTGTAGTTGGAGACTTCAACACTCTCTTTAAGTAATCTGTAGAACATAAACAGGTAATAAGTAAGAATATAAAGACCTGAATAACACTATCAACAATTTGTCCAAATTGACATTTGTAAAGCACTTCTGCCAACAATAACAGAATACACATTCTTTTCAAGTGCACACGAAAGCTTCATCCAAATAAACTATATTTGGAGTCATAAAACAAACCTTAACAAATATAAAAGAATTGAAATCATGCAATGTGTGTTTTTGATCATAACAGAATTAAATTAGACATCAATAATAGAAAAGAATGTAGAAAAATCCCCAAATATTTGGAAATTAAACAGCAAATTACTAAATGTTTATTTTTTCCTTAAGTATCATGAAACACTAAAAACACATGATAAAGATTATGGTGTTTTAAAGGTATTGCTAGAATGTTATCAATAAATATTCCAGAACAGATAATAAGTATTCCAGGCATATGAGCTTAGGCATATTTATAGGGAGAAAATCAATTTTCTGCAATTAGCTAGAACTGACATTCATACTATTGTACACTATTACATCCATCTCTCAGTGTCCAACTTCTTGCTTCCATTTTGAAAACCAAGGATTTATGGAGTATAAATAAAGTGAGGCGGAGGCTCTAGGCGCGGCCGCCATGTTCTCTGTTTGTCTTTGTCTCTTGTGTCTGTTCATTCTCCACCACCCCTGGCACGGTCCCCAATAAGTGGCGCAGCAAGCAGGGTGCACAGGGTGAGTAGTGGGGAACAAGAAGGGGAACCCCCTAGGAGCGGGTAAAACCCGGGAATTGTTAAGGGGAACCTTCTTAAGCTTTCATTATGGGGAATTCCAGTTCCTTGGCCTCAGAATATTTAAGACTATTACAAGGGCTTTTACTTTCGATTGGGGTTGATGCAAAAGAGAGAACTTTGTGGAAATTGTTTGCTCATGTGGAACAACATTGCTCTTGGTTTCAATATCAAACTGAAGTACAATTAAATAAGCGAGAGTGGCAACAGGCTGTTAAGACCCTTTGTCAAGCGCATCAGCGCGGCGATGTAATGTCAGCACCTTTGTGGGCCCTTTGTGCCTCTATTACTCAGGCTTTGGAGCTCTTAGAGACAGACTCTGAAAAGGGGGAAGGCGGGGATGAGGAGTCTTTGAAGTCTCCGATAGCCATTTCCCCTCCTTTAGATAATTCTGTAACTGAAGAAGAAGGTCCTTTGTGTGATAATGTGTCTCATGAAAAGGAATCAGAAATTGGTTGTTCAATTGTTACAACAGATTTTACAATTGCAGTTATCTCCCCCTCAACCTTCTTCTCCACCCACTCCTGTTTTTACTTTTCCCATGGTTCATTCACCCCCATCAGTACCTAAGGCGGAGGAGGAGGATAGTTTTCCACCACCACCACCACCGCCGGTGGAAATGCTGCCTCATTCAGGCACGGTTTTTGCTGTTCCCACTTCTACTGCTAAAGCTGTAATTAAGGTATTGGATTCTCAAGAGGATGAGGATCCTCTACAGTTCTTCCCCATTATTAGGCAACCTTTTGGTCCTAATGACCAATTTCCTCAAGGGGGTATAAATGTGCAGTATAATGTTCTTCAATTTAAATTTCTTAAAGAAATGAAGGCAGCTGTTGCTAATTATGGCCCTCAATCTCCTTTTGTCATGGGGCTTCTAGATTCTTTCTCCTCTGAGAATTTGTTTTTGCATCTTGATTGGGAGACTTTGGGGAAGGCTGTTTTGGACTGCTCTCAGTGGCTTCAGCTACACAGTTGGTGGCTGGAAGATGCCAAAGAGCAGGCCCGCCGCAATGCCGCTAGAAATCCTCCAGGACCTACAGAGGAGCAATTAACAGGCACTGGTCAGTTTGCTACCGTAGCGGCTCAATCTGGACTTGAGGACATGGCATTATCACAAGTTAAAGCACTTTTTTTAAAGGCTTGGTGTAAAGTAGAACCATCAGGAAAAACTGCCTTGTCTTTTGTTAAGATTTTGCAGGGCGCAAACAAACCTTATCCTGACTTTGTGGCTCGGCTCCAAGATGCTGTAATAAAGACTGTGGGTAGTGGGGCTGCAGGCCAAATCCTGGTAACCACACTAGCTTTTGAGAATGCTAATCAGGAATGTCAGAGGTTGTTGCATCCTCTAAAGGCTGCTGGAAACTTACAAATAGAAGATTTTATTAGAGCCTGTGCAGGAGTGGGAGGGGCTGCCTACAACGCTCAGTTGTTTGCTGGAGCTTTATCTAAGGCATTCATGGGAAAAAGGGGAGTTTGCTTCCAATGTGGAAAGACCGGTCATTTTAAAAAGGAGTGCCGTAAGTTATCTAATAGGAGTGACTCCTCCAAAGTAGAATTTAAAAAGCTTCCTACTGAGCCCTGTCATCGTTGCGGCAAAGGGCGACACTGGACTAATGAATGTCACTCTAAAGTGGACAAAAACGGTAATTCTCTCACCTCCAGATTGGGAAACTTGCAGAGGGGCCCTTCAGCTTGGGGGCCCAACAACAATACAAGCCCTCTTCATTTGCAATTTCCAGTCAGCTCAGGGGTCCAGCATCAGCAGGCCAGTCAGCCAATGTTAACCCCCAATTTTCATTAGCTCAGCTTTTCTCTGCTCTTCCAGTAGCGCCGCTGCTGATGTGGCGATTTTACAGGCTGTTGAACTCACCCCAGAAATGGGAGTTGTTAAATTGGCTACAGGTGTTTTTGGGCCATTACCTCCACATACTGTTGGATTGCTTATAGGACGCAGTAGTAGCATTTTACAGGGTTTACAAGTTCATTTGGGTGTTATAGATTCTGATTATAAAGGGGAAATTCAAATTATGGCTCAGGCTCATAAACCTATATCCCTGAAAGAGGGGCAGTGAATTGCACAACTCCTTTTACTACCCTATTTTCAGTTTCCTTCACGGAGGCAAGAAAGAACCAGAGGTTTTGGAAGCACGGGTAAACATATTTTTTGGGAAACTTTAGTAACTCAACAAAAACCCTTGTTTCCCCTCGAAGTAGAGGGACAAATTTTTCAGGGCTTGGTCGACACTGGAGCTGACGTTTCCATTATTGCCTCCGATCAATGGCCTTTGCAGTGGCCTAAACAGCCTGTTGCTGTTTCTCTTACAGGATTAGGTTCCGCCTCTGAGGTGTATCAAAGTTCTCAATCCTTAAATTGCCGAGGGCCGGATGGTCAAGTGGCCCAAGTTCAGTTTTATATTGTTCCTATTGCCCTAAATTTATGGGGGCGAGATTTATTGCAACAATTTGGAGCTTTTGTTTCTATTCCTCATGTCTCTAATTCTGCCAAGAATATGATGTTCCGCATGGGCTACAATCCCCTTGAAAAATCTTTAAACATGTAGCCACTGTTCAGCAGCCTCAAGCCCTTCCCTTGACATGGAAAACTAATATTCCTGTATGGGTTGAACAGTGGTCTTTAACACGTGAGAAGCTTGAGGCCTTGGAAAACTTAGTTCAGGAACAATTATCCCTAGGTCATATAGAACCTAGTACTTCTCCATGGAATTCCCCTGTCTTTGTGATTAAGAAAAAAAAAAAATGGTAAATGGAGACTATTGACAGATCTTCGTGCTATTAATGCATGTATTCAACCCATGGGATTCTTACAACCTGGCCTTCCTAACCCTTCTATGATTCCTCAAGATTGGTTACTTATGGTTATTGATTTAAAAGATTGTTTTTTTTCTATTCCTTTGGATCAAAAGGATTGTGAGCGTTTTGCCTTCTCTGTCCCTGTTTTTAATAATTCTCAGCCACTTTCTCGATATCAGTGGAAGGTTTTACCTCAAGGTATGTTAAACAGCCCTACCTTGTGTCAAGAATTTGTCCATCGAGCTCTGAATCCTGTTCGAAAATGTCATCCTTCTGTTCTTTTATATCATTATATGGATGACATTCTTCTTGTTGCACCCACCAAAAAAGAGCAGCAAGATGCTTTTACATCCTTACAAACGCAGCTCTCTTTATACTCACTTAATATTGCCCCAGAAAAAATTCAAATAGATTTTCCTATTCAATATTTAGGTTATACCTTGGGAGCGCGAAATATTCGACCCCAAAAGATTCAAATTCAATGCGATCATTTAAAAACATTAAATGACTTTCAAAAGCTTTTAGGAGATATTAATTGGATGCGTCCTGTTTTAGGAATACCAACGTATCAGTTACAACATCTTTTTTCTATTCTAGAAGGAGACAGTCACTTGAACGGCTCACGTCATTCAACTCCTTTGGCTTTACAGGAACTCCAGCTTGTAGAAGAACAACTTCAAAAGGCCCATCTACATTATATTATTCCTAACGTTCCCCTTTCCTTTTGTTTATTTCATACTTTACATTCTCCTACAGGTATGATTCATCAAACAAATCGGCCGTTAGAATGGATTTTTTTATCCAACAAAACATCTAAACGCTTGACTACTTATACCGATTGTTTAGCTGAATTGATCATCAAAGGACGGCATCTCTGTCGACAACTCTGGGGAGGAGATCCTTCATTATCTTTCAATTTACTCATAGTCAAATTACTTATCTTCTTGCCACTTCTGGTTCTTGGCAAGTTGCTTGTGCCTCATTTGTTGGACAATTTTTTACCCAATATCCTAAGTCTCCGATCTTTTCATTTTTTAGACAGCATTCTGTGTTGCCTTTCTCACCAATATCTTTATTTCCTGTTCAAGGCCCTACCTTTTTTACTGATGCTAGTAGCAATGGTAAAGCTGGATATTGGAGTGTTCATCAATCTCGAGTTACAGTTTATCCTTATCCCTCGGTGCAACAGGGAGAACTGTTTGCTATTCTCATGGTCTTACTTGATTTCCCTTCCACCAGTTGTAACATTGTTAGTGATTCTCAATATGCCGTGTATGTTACTTCTTATATTTCTCAAGCCACTCTACCTCTTTGTGCTACTTCTTCTCTTCAAAAACTCTTTTCTTTGTTGTCTTCTACTTTGAGCCAACATCGAGCTCCTTTATTCATCACTCATCTTCGTTCTCATTCTCAACTTCCTGGACCGTTAGTTCGTGGTAATGCTCAGATTGATTCACTTTTAATTGGCCACCTACAGGCTGCAGAACAAGAACATGCTCTACATCACACTAATAGTTCTGGCCTTCAACGACGATTTCATTTAACTCGTAAACAAGCTCGTTCTCTTATTCGAGCTTGTCCTTCTTGTGCTCCTTTGAGCATTCCATCTTTCCATCCTGGGGTTAATCCGCGAGGTACTCAAGTTAATCAGATTTGGCAAATGGACGTCACACACGTCCCTTCTTTTGGACGATTAAAGTATGTTCATCATACCATTGATACTTTCTCTCATTTTCAATGGGCAACTCCTTTGCCATCTGAAAAAGCTGATTCTGTTATTACTCATCTCTTAGCTTGTTTCGCCATCATGGGCATTCCTCTAATACTTAAAACTGATAATGCCCCTGCCTATGTTTCTCATAAGTTACAAGTTTTCTTACAGCAATACAATATTCAACATCTCACCGGTATCCTGGGCAACAGTCAAGGTCAAGCCATCATTGAGCGTGCAAATTTAACCTTAAAAACTCAACTGCTAAAACAAAAAGGGGGAAATGAGTCCCCCAGAAATCAGATTTTAAAGGTTTTGTTTACCTTAAATTTTTTGAATCAATGGAGACAATTGCTGGACTCCGCTGCCGTAACTCATCTTTCCTCACCTCCCTCGGTGATAGTCCCCGCCGACAATTTAAAGGTTTGGTATCCTAATGAAGAAGGTAAGTATGCTCAGGGGCAAGTTCTAAAACAGGGATAGGGCTATGCTCTTGTCCTTACAGGAAGCAGACCTGAGTGATTTCCTACAAGGTGATTGAAACCCTGTTGAAAAGAAAATTGGACTCAGCGTGCATCTCTTCCTTTGTTGGATGTGCCTCAGCGGGGGACTTATTTCCCTTAGTGAGGCTTTGTATGAATATTGGACTTATATTCCCTTTCCACCCTTGTATCAGGGAGTCGCCTGGGGGGAGGCGGAAGTTAAGGTTTTCACCAATGACACTACTTGGATGCCATCCCCCTATATGGACAAGGACAACATAGAATGGGAAACGGGAATAATAAACAGCACATACCAATTTGGAGTGGAAGGACTTCCGATTTGCATGGGAAATAGTCCTCATTGTCTCCGGAAATTGCATGAAGCTTGGGCTGTTTGCTATAATCATAGCCATGTGGCTGCCAATGCTGTTACTATTGTAACTAGAAGTTTTCATTATAATCATACTGTATATATTAATGAGACTATTCCTAGTTCCTTACCTTTTTGTCCTATTCCAGAGGTTTCCCCTAATATTGAGGTATTGGAGTGGCAACATTGTCAGGGAACTAAGCCCCGGATTTTATTAGAATATAATGGGCTGCAAGTAATTGATTGGAGTGTGCACGGTGATTTTCAAACAAAATTTAGTCACATACCTTTGAAATGGCACCGGGTAAATAAAAGTATTGCTGCTGATGGTAATGAAACTTTGGTATGGCGTGAAGGAGGCTTGTTGCCACCTATGCCTCATCTTAGATACTCTTTACAAGTACAAAGTCATCTTTGGAAGTTATTAGCTGCAGGTGATGCCATTAGTACTTTTGTGGGGAATATGTCCCTTAATCTTTCTAATCCGAATAACCCCTTTCATATTCAATTACATCGGAATATCTCCCGATATATTATTGCTTGTGTCTGAAAGCCTTACCTATTGTTAGCAGGGAATTTAACATGGGATAATGATACGGGAATTGTTAATTGTACAGATACGTGTATATTTTTGTCTTGCCTCAATCATTCCTGGTGGCACAACTTTACTGGGGATATTTATATCCTCAGGGCTCATAAGGAAATTTGGCTACCTGTCAACCTTACGCGACCGTGGGGGCCATCACCTCTTGAAACTTATATTTGGACTTCCCTCCAGTGGACCCATCGTACCCTTGGACTTATAATCACCTCGGTAATGGGCCTTGTCGCCATCGCCTCCACTGCAGCCGTGGCAGGACTCGCTCTACATCAAAGCATACAAAATGCTGAATTTGTGCAGCAATGGCATGAGCAATCTCATTGGTTGTGGCTTCAACAATGGAACATCGACTCTCAACTCACTGAAAGATTGGACAACGTGGAGCAAGCCTTAATGTGGCTTGGAGATCAGCTCACTGTCCTCAGTACTCGAATAACATTGCAATGTGATTGGAACTCCACTCAATTTTGCATAACACCTCTGCCTTTTAATGTTTCTCAGAATTGGACCGAAATCCAGATTATTAATAGGCCATAAAAATATTAGTTTGGACATCCAAGAACTCACTCAAAACATTTCTGAAGCATTTCGACAATTCCATGTATTGTCCGGCGCCGCTACCTTGCAGGAGCTGGGTCAAAGTTTTGCTGCCCTTAACCCGTGGACCCAGACGAAAACATGGATTTCTACCATCTCTGGAAGTATCTTGCTTTGGGCACTCGGATTGGGTTTACTTTCCATGGTGATCCGATGCTCCCTCCATCGCATCCAAAAACAAAGGAAAACACAGGAACAAGTATGGGCTACCTTTCTAGGATTGAGGCAAAACAAAAAGGGGGAAATGCAGGGGCCATTGAAAATAATATGCTAAGAATAGATACGGCTCAAGGACAGTATCTCTAGCTAGTTGCACTTTCAATGAACTCCAGTAGTCAAGGACAGTATCTCTAGTTGAACTTTTAATGAACTCTAGTAGGTGCCAAGAAGGCAGACAAAATAAGAAAGAACTTAGAGACAAGGAACTAAGCAGAAGGTTATATCTGGGTGCAGAAAGTTTGCTTTGCATTGTGTTATTTTTGCTGACGTGGGATTTATGGAGTATAAAGTGAGGCGGAGGCTCTAGGCGCGGCCGCCGTGTTCTCTGTTTGTCTTTGTCTCTTGTGTCTGTTCATTCTCCACCACCCCCGGCATGGTCCCCAATAGTTCTGATTTTAGTATGTTATCTTATATAATAAATTTCTGTCTTTTATAAATTAATTTTTGGCATTTAGAAATACATATTTTGAACTGAAGTCAATTTTATGGTATTTCCTAGCTTATTATCTTCCTCATCTAGAAATAGAAAACACAAATAATCTTTAGTTGAAATATAAACATTTCAGTTTTAGTGAAGTGTACCATTACCATCTTGTAATGGTATTACAAGTCATCACTCTGTAGACACCAGAGTGAACTAAAATGCTCCACAGTCTAGGTAAACTGCAGGAAGTAGGCTTAAGGTTATTTAACTTCCAAACCCCAGATCTTTGCTCCGATGGTCACTTCAAATTCTACAATTTCAAACACCTTTGAAGGCATTCAGTTAAGGCCTCTGGCCTCTACATGGCCCTCTATCTTTTGGGAATGCCTTAAAGTCCATTTCATGAGGGAAAGTTGAAGCCAGAGAGCTTTCTGGGATAGCGCAGGTTACCCTGTATCTTTGCTCAAGGAGTTCTTTCTGTAGCTTCCTAGAGTATACCAGAATTAAAACTTTCTCTCCTTTGATGAGTCTCTCCAAAGCAAGGAGTAATATCTGTATTACTTTTGTCCACACATGAGGGCACTTGATTTTATTTCAAGCCCTGGATTTTAGACATACCTTAGCATTCTGTGAGTTGTACTTAAAATCCCAAACACTTCCTAGGAATACAACCATTATCTCCTAAACTCTGTCCTCACCTACAACACAGTCCTTTTGACTTTCAAGAACTATCCACAATCAGGCTCAGATATGCTTTTCCTTTGTTATGTAATCAGATGAATCTGAAAGTGGAAAGTTATATGTATTAAAGTGAGGAGATGGGTAGAGGAAGGTGGAAATGAAGAAAAAGAACAAATCTGAAAGGAATCAGAGAAACTGTATTCTGATACTATTGTTTAGATTTCTAAAGGAAATGGAAAGATGTTTGGCAATGAGAGAAATCAATTATGATTTTTAGAAGATGGTTGTTTTCTTCAGCATTTAAAAATGTTTTTACTTTGTTCTAATTCTAATTTTCAAGATGATTATAGAGCTTATGACCTTCATAAAAGTGAACTTTATAAGCCAGAACAAACTTTCCACACCCCTACTGTGAAATTTGGAAATTCAACTACATTTCAGGATGACTTTGTTCCTCAGGAGATAAAACCTAGGCAAATCTTTAAACCCTCCTCTGTGGTCAAACGTTCTACAGCCCGTTTTAATGGCATTACAAGTCATCGCCTTGATTGTAATGCCTGACAAGTCATACCTTATCAGCTTGAACTCAAGTTTGAAAGGCCAAAAGAAGTTTGCAAACCAACTGACCAACGCTTTGAGGATCTCACAACTCACCGGTATGACTTTCAGGGTCTTATTGGTGAAACTGCAAAAATCTGCAGACCTGTACACACCAGAGTGACCCAGAGTGCTCGGTTTGAAGGAAGCACTGAATTCCGTGAATGTTTTCAACCATGGGAAATCCCACCACCTGAGATCAAGAAAGTACCAGAGTATGTGCCTCCTACAGGTAGCATGCTATTAAACAGCACAAGCCATCTTGACTATGTTCCATAGCAGGCCAACCGTGTAGTTTCCATCAGGCCAGTTTCTCATAGAAGAAGTAACAATTTTCCTTTCCAAGGAAAAAGCACCATGAAGGAAGATTTTCCAGCATGGGAAAATTGTCGTCAAGGACTTATTAAGAGGCAAGAGCAGATTCCCAACCCATCTGGAAAATTTGATGGTTTGAGCACTTTCAGCTCTCACTATGTGCCACACAAATTGATTCCAACAGAGAGTTGCAAACCTTTAAATATTGCTTTTAAGAGTTCTGTTCCATTTGATGATGTGACCATGTACTCTGTAGAGTACACACCAAAAAAACAGGAAATTTGCCCAGCAAGTTACTCATCTCCTCCAGGTTATATTTTTGGAAATGCCAATTCCCAAGGTCATAAATTCTTTCACAAGATTTCTCCCACAGTGAAGGCCTTCTAACAACCAAAATATGCTTAAAAGGAAGCTACTAGCAAGTAATTGTTTTTCCAAGAGAAAACTCCATTTTTGGAGTGAAAAAAATTATGATATAATAAATCATTTTTTATATTTTTAAACAAGAAAATTGGAAAATGTATTATAAAAACTCAGAATCTTAAAACCATTTTGTATTGATGTTTTAATCAAGATCATTCTTTAATGTGCATTTCAGAAGGTTCAATAATATACATTCCCATGTGAACTCTTTTAATATTCAACATATTGCTTAGTAGCTTGTCCCCAGTCTATTATCATTTGTAATTCTGTTTATAATTATAGCAATTTTATGGTTATTCACATACCAGTTGTCATTTATCAAGCACATCAGGATTATCTAGAACAACATTGAAAATGATACAAGGATTCCTTTTCCAAGATAATAGGATTCATTTTACTCAGACTTCCGTGCATCTACATAGCATCTATTGAGTCAAGTTTTGGTTGGTGGTATACAGACTGCTGCACTGCTCCTCACCATGTTCAGGTTAGCAAGAGGCACTGTGGTGTGGCAAGGAAAGGCTCTATGTGCTGGGAATCAAAGAACTTGAGTTCAAGTTCTAACTAATTATCATTATTTTTAGAGACAGGGTCTCACTGTCACCCATGCTGGAGTCCAGTGTCATGATGCTTACTGCAGCCTCAGCCTCCTGAGCTCAAGTGATCCTCCTACCTCAGCCTCCCAAGTAGCTGGGACTACAAGGGTGTGCCACCACATCTGGCTATTTTTTTAAAAATATACTTTGTAGAGACAGGTTCTTGCTATATTGGCCAGGCTATTCAATATATTGGCCAGGCTGCTCTTGAGTCCCGCCTTGGCTTCCCAAAGCACTGGGATTACAGGCATGAGCTGCTATACCCAGCCTGAGTTCAAGTTCTAATAATATAGATTTCTATTTGTATTACCTTAGACAGTGACTCATATCTCTGAGCCTCAGTGTCTTTATTTGTAAAATGATGTCTGTTCTCAAAAAGAGTTTGTTTTGAGCATCAGACTATATGGTACATTTTAGTCCTTAAAGTACAAGTATAAATGTAGAGGATTGTTAAAAAAAATCACTCAATCTCTTTTTGTATTTGTTTTCTCCTTTTCAAATGAGGAAAATTACTTACTCAATCCTCATTTTCTGGCCTGTAGCAAGGATTGTAAAATAACCTAATTTCCTTTGAGCTTCTGAGTATTATGTGCTTCTGAGAGGAGTCTTGTCCTTTAAAACTTCATGAACACCTGAGAAATTGTTAACAGAGAATGGAAAGCTCAGAATGGGGTAAATACAGTGGTTTGAGTGACAGTATTGCAGAAAGGAAAAAGTATTTGCTAGGGTAGTTTTAGGAAGTTTTAGGAAGACTGACAGCTCTGAAGAAATCTTTAGGGTAAATGTAGGTAATTTTGCACCTAATTGCCATGCCAAGTCACTGTTGAGAGGCAGAACCAGCCCCCGCAGGGGACATAATCACCTGGTTCACCTCTTCCAGTGTGAAGATAAGTGCTAAGGAAAGGAATGATGCCAGGAAATATAGTAGAAACACTCTATTGCATTTAGAAATGCTGAAAATTTCCTAATGAATTAAACTCTTATTGGGTGGTTTCTTTTTTAAGAAAATAAATAATTACATTATGAGAGAATATGATTTATTTTAGCATAAAGTGAATTTTAGTCTTTCATGGCTTCAAAATTATTTCAAAATATACTTTATTGAAAATTATCAATATTTGGTTATTTTAATTGTTCAAAAGTAATTTGTTCTTATTTACATTTGTTAGTAAAAGTATGGTGTGTGAAACTTTATATTTCTATACAACATTAATAAAATCAATAAAAGGAATGGATTTTCAAGAAATCATTTCTGTACCTAATTTTTTTTAAAGAGAGCATTTTAATAAAGTCCTGTCTAGGTTAACATAAGTAGATGTTCTCACTTTTTACATACAAAACAATAATGTATAATCAGAATTAAAAATAAGGGAACACTACAGCACTCTGTCATCCTGTCCCATATTCCAATGCTGGATATTCAAATCCCTCTGTAATTAATGGGGGTGGTCTCCTCCCAGGACAAAGGTCACCCTTAATAAGACATCTACTAGAGTTTCCAGTCGCAATTTGCCATGGGATAAGGATTGATGATGAATAATGGTGTTTCCCCATAATCTAGGACTCAGTAAACAGGTGTGAAAATAGAGATTGAAACAGAACAATGTAAGACATTCAGCCTAGGAGTTCAGGAAAGTCTTCGTATGGAGAAGATAGACAGGTGAGCTGAGTCTTGGAAGATAAGTAGGAAATTGCCAAGAAAAATGAGAAGGTGGGAACAGCATAAAAATAGGTACAGAGGGACTCTCTATCTCTGTGAAAGAGTTAAAGGAACTTCCAAGCTTTGTTGGTGGACAGCTAGCAATCCCTGATTCATTCTCCTCTTAGGCCTTCTTGAAATGCTATGCGAGAACTCACACAAAAAAAAAATTTAGCAGGGCTGGAAACTACTACTATTACTTAGCAAAGGGCCAGATTCTAGAAGGAATTTCCACTATGCCAAACTTGGATAAATCTAATGAAGGAAGGAGGAAAATACAGAGAGAAAAGTTGGTAGATTTCTACCCCAGTCCCATCCCATTTCCACCCTATCTCTCTGGAAAAACTTGTTGTGTAAAATAAGACCAGAGACGTATTAGAAATAAAGGCTGTACAGAAATAAAAACTGTACAGACAATAGAAGGAGAGAACCCTAATATAAACTATGGACTTTGAGTGATAACGTGTCCATGTAAGTTCCTCAACTATAACAAACATACCACTCCAGCTGGGGGTGTTGATAGTGGGGGAGGCTGTGCATATGTGGGGGGAGGGGCATACGGGAACTCTGTATTTTCCACTGTGTTTTGCTGTGAATCTAAAACTGCTCTAAAAATATAAAGTCTAGGCCAGGCGCAGTGGTTCACACCTGTAATACCAGCACTTTGGGAGGCTGAGGCGGGTGGATCACAAGGTCAGCAGATTGAGACCATCCTGGCCAACATGGTGAAATCCCGTATCTACTAAAAACACAAAAACATTAGCCAGGCGTGGTGGCAGGTGCCTGTTGTCCCAGCTACTCAGGAGGCTGAGGAAGGATGGTGGTGATCCCGGGAGGCTGAGCTTGCAGTGAGCCAAGATCGTGCCACTGCACTCCAGCCTGGGCAACACAGCGAGACTCCGTCTCAAAATAAATAAATAAATAAAATAAAATAAAGTCTATTTTGAAAGTTTTCTTAAAAGCCCTTCAAGACAGGAGGGAGGTGTTCACTCAGAGGCTGGGAAACCCACATCCCAGCTTCTGAATATCTCACATTTGCAGACTTGATTTTATACAAAACTATAAGGCCTTTTCTGAGAATCGCTGTGTGAGAGGATCCTCATGATACTCAGGAAGCGGAGGGGAGACCTCTGGAAGCTCAGGAGTCGAGGAAAGTGAACCTTGTAATCATGAGTTAGTAACTTCAAAAAGGCTGTTTAAAAACATGCTCATAACATGCTTTTGAAAGGGTTGCGGTGTGCAGTAAAACATCAGGACTCCTTCATTTTATTAAGGCTTTTGCTTTCTTTCCTTTGTTATTCAATGCTCTTTTGCATGCAACTGCAGATTTTCATCCTGTATCACATACACAGGGCTTTTATCCATACTATCCCTCCCCAGCCTTCTCATAAACACAGCACACAGCTTGATAGATGCTCTCTAGGGTGACCAAGGGTACTTTCCCATCCCATCAATATCTGTGTTAAGACTTCTTTTTCTTTTCTTTCTTTATTTTATTTTTTTTTTTTGGTTTGTTTATGATGGAGTCTTGCTGTGTCGCCCAGGCTGGAGTGCAGTGCTATGATCTCAGTTCACTGCAACCTCTGCCTCTTGGGTTCAAGCGATTCTCCTGCCTCAGCCCCCCAAGTAGCTGGGACTACAGGTGCATGCCACCACGCTCCGCTAATTTTTGTACTGTTAGTAGAGATGGAGTTTTGCCATGTTGGCCAGGCTGGTCTAGAGCCCCTGGCCTCAAGCAATCCACCTGCCTCAGCCTCCAAACATGCTGGGATTACAGGCATGAGCTACCACACCTGGCCAAGACTTCTTTTATTGTAGCCATCATGGAACCGTAATGACTAAGAAGGAAATGTGGCTGGGAGTTGCTTACAGAGAGTAAGCAAGCAATAGGAAAACCAAACCAAACCACAAAAACATAGGTAAAAGTTCTAAACAGATACTTCACCAAAAAAGATATATAGATAATGTATTAATTTGCTAAGACTACTATGAAAAGTACACAAACAGAATGGCTTAAACAATAGAAATGTATTATCTCTCAGTTCCAGAGGCCACAGGTCCCAAGATCAAGGTGGTGGCAGGGGTGGTTGTGGGGCTCTGCCTTTATCTTCACACAGTATCCTCCCTGTGTGCATGCATCTGTTTTCAAATTTCCCCTTTTTATAATGACATCAGTCACATTGTATTAAGGACCATCCAGATAACCTCAACTTAACTTGATCTTTTGCAACGACTCCATTTTCCAATAAGATTCTATTCATAGACACAATTCAACCCAGAAAAGACGGCAAAGAAGCACATGAAAAGATGCTTAACGTCAATAGTTATTATGGAAGTTCACATTAAAAGCTGAACTAAGATACCACTTCATACCTACTAAAAAGGCTTTAAAAAAATCACCACCACACACACAAGCCTGATAATTCCACGTACTAGCAAGGGTCTGGGACAACTGGACCACTCACACATTGTTCATTAGAATGCAAAATGGTACGGCTACTTTGGAAATCAGTTTGAAAGTTTCTTATAAACACGTATGTATCATATGACCCAGCAAACTCACCTCTAGGTGTTTATCAAAGAGAAGCGAAAATGTAGGTTTATGCAAAAATGTGTATATGAATGTTTATAGAACTTTATCTATAATTACCCCAAACTGGAAACAACCCAGATGTCTTTCAACTGGTAAATGAGTGAACATCTACCCATATATAAAGCCAGTTCAAGGAACATTTTGTTGTTTCAACATTTGTTGATTCACCCAACAACATGCATAAAACTTAAATGTATTTTGGTAAGTGAAAAAAGCCAGACCCAAAAGACTACATGTTATATGATTCCATTTATATAAATTTCTGGAAAAGGCACAACTATAAGGACAGAAAATAGTAAATGATTGCTGGGGGTGGGGGTGGGAGCAATTGACTACAAAGAAGCAGGACAAAAGAATTTGGGGTGGAGAGGAACTAAGAAATTGGTGGTTGATACACAACTCTGCATTTGTCAAAACCATTAGAATCCACCAGGTTAATTTCACAGTATGTAAATTATAAAAACTGTCACCTAGGATGTGGGATTATGAAGAAAGGAGATTACCTAAGTAACTTTGGACAACTGTTCAGATTGGCTACTATAAAGCTAAAGACAAAAATGATTGTATGTAAACACTGTACTCTAGTTTTGTAAATTTTTCTCTGACAGAGTTATGTGTTACCAATTCTAAACTATGGGTATAATAAGGTTGAACTGTGAAAATATGGTGTAAATAATGAGAGCCAGGCTTCTATCAGAGAAATAAGTTACAAATAAGAAAAAGATGCAGATAGCACTATTCACAATAGCAAAGATATGGAATCAACCCAAATACCCATCAATGATAGACTGGATAAAGAAAATGTCATACACATACACCATGGAATGCTACACAGCCATAAAAAGGAATGAGATCATGTTCTTTGCAGTCACATGGATGGAGCTGGGAGCCATTATCCTCACAAATTAATGCAGGAACATAAAACCAAATACTACATGTTCTCATTCATAAGTGGGAGCTGAAAGATGAAAACACATGGACACAGGGAGGGGAACAACACTTACTGGGGCCTGTCAGGGGAGGGTGGTGGGGGAGAGCATCAGGGAAAACAGCTAATGCATGCTGGGCTTAATAATTAGGTGATGAGTCGATAGGTGCAGCAAACCACCATGGCACACGTTTACCTATGTAACAAACCTGCACATTCTGCACATGTACGCCAGAACTTAAAATAATAAAAATATAAAAAATAAAATAAAAATAATTTTAAAAAAGATGTGGATTATAATGAATCCTATGGTGCTGAAATAGTGTCCAGGGTTTCAGTATGAATTCACAGATATACAAAAAAATAGTTGTGTGTGTCAGCATTCACAGGTTAGTATATATGCTCTCTATATATGGGCAGTTTAATCAGAGATAGAAATGGTAAGAAAGAACCAAAAAGAAATGCTATAGATTAAAAACACTGTAACAAAAATGAAGAATGCCTTTGACAGGCTTATTAGTAAACTGCATTTTGCTGAGGAAAGAAATCTCTGAGCCTGAGAATATCTCATGGAAATCACCAAAACTGAAAAGGGGAAAAAGACTGAAAAAAAAAATACAGAATATGCAAGAACTGTGAGACAACTGCAAATGATGTAACATATATGTGATGGGAATTCCAGAAGCAGAAGAGAAAGAAGCAGGAGAAATATTTAAAACGATAATGGCTGAGAATTTCTCTCAATGTGAGACACCAAATCACAGATCCACAAAGCTCAGAAAACATCAAGCAGGATAAATACCCACAGAAAAACTGCATCTAGCCACCTAAGTGACAAACTATAGAAAAAAAAAAAAAAATCAAAAGATGAAGAGAAAATTCTGAAGGAACCCAGAGGGGAAAAAAACCACCTTACCTATGGAGAAGTCAAGATAATAATTATATCCAACTTCTCCTCAGAAATCGTGTAAGCAAGAGGAGAATGGAGTTAAATATTTAAAGTGTTGAGAGAGGGGAAGAAAAAACACCACCAACCTAGAATTCTATATTCTGTGAAATTACTCTTCATAAGTGAAGGAGAAATAAAAACTTTCTCAAGCAAAAATTGAGGGAATTAGTTGTCAGTAAACTTGCCTTGAAAGAAATGTTAAAGAAAAGTTCCTTGGGAAGAAGGAAAATGATACAGGTCAGTAACTTGGATGTATATCAAGAAAGGAAGAGCACTGGAATAAGAATAAGTTAAGATAAAATGAAAACTTTTATTTTTCTTATTCTTAATTTATCTAATAGATCAATTCAGATCAAACTGATCAATAGATCAAACAGATCATTTGTTTAATATAACAATTTGTAATAATATATTTGATTATGTATATATCTTTTGTATATAAATTATTGTGTATGTTTGTATGCAAGTGAAATGAATGATAATAATGATACAAGGCACAGGAGGGAGGAATTAGGACAATTTTGTTATTATAAGGTACTCACTCTACCTGTGAAGCAGTAGAGTGTTATTTAAAAGTGAACTTAAACTAGTTGTAAATGTATATTGCAAATCCTAGGGAAAACAATACAAAAAGAAATATAACTGACTGATATGCTAAGAAGGGAAAGAAAATGGAATCATGAAATGCTCAATTAAAGCCACAAAATATGGAAACAGAGTGGAAGTCAAAAATGGAAACAAAAGCAAGAACAGCAAATAGAACACAGTAACAAATATGGTACATATTAATCTTACTATGTTGATATAATAATCATTTTGAATGTCAATGGTCAATCACCAGTTAAAAGACAGAAATTGTCAGAGTCAATCAAAAACAATACCTAACTGTGCACTATATGATGCCTGCAAGAAACTCACTTTAAAGAAACATATAGATTAAACGTAAATAAATAGAAGAAAAATATACCATGCTAACACTAATCAAAAGAAAGCAGGAATAGCTATATGACTTTCAGACAGAGCAGCTTCAAAGCAAGGAAATTTAGCAAGGATAAAGATTCTGTCAAAGCATTACAGAATGACAAGGGGGATCCAATCTCAAAGAAGACAAAACAATCATTAACGTATGTATGTGCTAACAACAGAGAATCAAACACCCTGAGGTAAAAACTGATAGAAGTGTAGGAAACATAGATGAATCCACTGTCATAGCAGGAAACTTCAACACGTCTCTATCAGACATGGACAGATTCAGCAGGCGGAACATCAGCCAAGGACTTAACAACTCAACAACGCCATTAATAAACTGGATATAACTGACATCTATAAACAACTTCATCCCACCGTAGTGAAATCCTGTGTCCACTAAAAATACAAAAATTAGCTGGGTGTGGCTGAGGCAGGAGAATCGCTCGAACCCAGGAGGTGGAGGTTGCAGTGAGCCAAGATCATGCCATGCACTCTAGCCTGGGTGACAGAGAGAGACTGTCTCAAAACAAGCAAACAAAAATCCCAAAACACAAACAACAACAAAAGAAGTTACTGCAACGATCCAGATGGAGAAACTGAGGCACGGAAAGATGAAAAGCAGAGTTAGTAGACAGCACAGCGAGGATTTGAATCCAGATACTCTGACTCCAGCAGCCCCCTCTTGGCCCCTCCACTCTGGTCCCCGGCCACCAGCAAGGACCTGGGTCTGCCATGGGCCGAGGCGTTTGTGGTTCTTTCCCTGCAGGACGTGCAACCAAGGCCAGGGCGGCACTGGACATCGTGCACCAGGTTCGCATGGACCCTGGGGGAGTCTTTCCTGTCCTGTGAGCTGTGGCCCCGCGCGCTGCGCAAGCGGGATGTGTCTGTGTGCCCAGACGCACCCTCCTTCTACCAGCTGCAATACTGCGGGTGCAAGCTGCGCTTCAACCTGACCTCCAGTCAACACCTGCTGGCGCCCCTCTTTGTGAGCAAGACACTGAGGCTTGGCGGCCTGGGTAGCAGGCACATCTGGGCCCACACCCCCGCCTGCCATCTGCTTGGGGAGGCACAGGAACCCGAGCTTGAGAGTGGCCTAGCGGCCACCAGCGCCTGCGACGGCCAATTGAGTGCACTGTGACATGTATACTTGGGGCAGTCTCGGGTGGTGGGATGTGGAGATTTGCTCCAGCCTGGGCACGCACTTGTCTGGTGGCTTTGCCCAGTGCACTTTTCCTCTGCCAACCTCGGTATTCACGCCTGTAAAATGGGAGCGACAATGCAGGCCTCGTTGATCTCTAGGACAGCAGTTCTCAAAGTTTAATGTGAAAGCCGGGTGGTGGTGCACCTGTAGTCCCAGTTATTTGGAAGGCTGAGGTGAAAGGATCACTTGAGCCCAGGAGTTCAAGGAAGAAAGAAAGAGAAAAGAAAAGAAAAGATAAGTTTACTATGAGCTCAAATCACCTGCAGGCCCTGTTTAAACAGAATGTTTGCAGGGTAGGTCTGGGGTGGCGCCCAAACACTTGGATTTCTGAAACCATCTCAGGTGATATTGAAGATGCAGGTCCAGAGATCCCACTTTGAAAACCTCTGTTTGACTGGACTAAGTAACTGAAAAAGCAGTTGGCTTCTCTTCCCTGCGGCATCAGTTATGACTGTCCTTCACAGGTCCCTTTAGGCTGCTCTTCTCCAGGAAAGCCACCCCTCACCCTGTAGCCATTCTGCAGGGTGTGGTGAGGAATCCCTTTGAGCCCCTCTGCCGGGATCAGCGTTCCGGGAAAAGCAGGCCTCAGCTTCCTGGCTTGGTCTGGCTGAAGGGTGGTGCTGGCTACTGCCTGCAGCCCTAATGGCTCCCTGACTGGGGCTGATTAGAGCAGCTTCCACTCCAGGCGGAGCAGGGCCCCTTTCTGTTGGTGTTCAGGTGACCAGCCCCACTCTCACAGCTCTGGAGGTTGGGGGTTTGGGAGGAGTAGGGGATATGTGCACACTCTCAGCGTCCACTGTTCCCAGGAGGCCCTCAGCTTAGATTGCTCAGGCAAAAACCATGGGCTGTGGCTGCACAGGGCCTAATGACAGGGAGCCCACAACACAAGCTGCACAACATCTGGACCTTTGAAGGCCCATCTGCCCTGCACAGTATTCTCATTTATGGAGCCTGTGCTTGTCCCTTAATGTACAGTTGATGTTGTTAAGCCTGAGCAGCAGCTGTGCACACAGGGCGTCATTCCCATTTCACAGATGAGGAAACAGGCTCAGAGGGGAACTTGCCCAGGGTCACCTAGTCATTCAGTGAGTGGTGGGTGGGAGGGGGGGAATCCGCATTCACACCCAGGTCTCCAGACCCAAGAGCTAATGCACTCTCCAGCCCTCCCTCCAGGCTCCCTGGTCCTGTGTGACCCAAGGGGCAGAACTGGTGTCTACAAGGAGAAGTCCGAGGCACGTAAGACCTTCTTCCCTGTTGGAGCCCTGAGCTTCCTCAGGAGGTAGTGGGCATCAAAGATGCTTCCTAGGGCCCCTCCCCTCCGTGGATTCTGAATGCTGGCAGACATGTCCAAGACACTCCTGCCAGCTTCCCTTCTCTGGGCGGCCCTGGGCCCAGAGAACAGGGTGTCCTAGTGGCCATAGGCATCTCCTCTGCTCGGGTGTGGGTGTAGATGCTTTGGAGTGATTCGTTCCCTTAGGGAGATAGAGGGAAGGTCAGAAGCCCTGGCCAGTTGGGAGGGAGCACAGTGCTGGAAATGGCTGGCGTGCGGAGGAGATGGAGAATAGCCTGGAGGCCTGGGCACAAGCCTCCCCACTCAGGATGGCTGTCTAGGACTCTGGAAGACAGCATTTTGTCAGATTTGGAGCCTTCTGAGCTCTGCTTTGAAGGTTTGGCTGTGTGTGAAATGGCAGAGAAGGGCTTTCCAGGTGGAGGTTACAGAGTGCGCAAAGGCCCAGCGGGAGGAAAGTGCAGAGTGTCCGTGGGCAGTCACAGGTAGTGTGGGCAGTGGGGGCTCAGCTGGGCAGGATGGGCCTCTGGGACGTGCAGGAAGAGCAACTGAGGGCCAGTCCTCCCTGTGTGACCCTGGTGCTTCTTCCCCAGGAAGGTGTGTTCTGGCTCTCTAACGAGGACTACTTCATTGAGCCCCTGGACACTGCCCCAACCTGGCCCGGCCCAGCCACGCCCAGCCCATGTGGTGTACAAGCATCAGGCCCCAGAGAGGCTGGCACAGTGGGGTGATTCCAGTGCTCCAAGCACCTGTGGGGTGCAAGGTATGCTCTTCTGCTCCCAGTTCTCGGGTGGGTGCTGGGCCTGGGGACATGAAGGGGCCTTTCTAGAAGCCCCTCTTAACATCCCCATGCCCAGTGCCCCTTAGACCACAGGACACAGATAGACAGACTGGATACATCACCATAGCCTGTGCCCTTAATTGTGCCACAAGACTATGTCCTCTGCTTTTCAGGCTTGCCCCAGTCAATCCCCTAGACTGACCTCCCTCGCTCCATCTCACCTACCTCTCCCACCTTGGGGCTCAACCTGCCTCTGCTCCCTCCCCCCCACAGCCTATGGCACCTGACTCTGCCAGCCATTCTCCCCCCAGTGCCCAGGCTAGGTGAGCCATGCCCAGCTCCAACAGGGCCACTAGCCAGGAACCTCCCTCCCCCCCGCCACCCTGCTCCCACCCTAGAATAACTAACCTCTATTACTGGGACCTGGAGTGTGGTACCCAGTGCCTCCTCTGCAGAGCAGCAGTAGTTCTGGCCAGTCCAGGTGACGAGCTGCCTGCTAAGGGTTGCTAGGGCTTGGGGAATGCTTGGCTGGCATGCTAATCTCAACCTGCCCACAGCTCTGGTACTGCATTTGCTGGAGCACATATCCACAGAGGTATGCTTCTTGGCCTCAGTTTCCCCAGCTTCTTAGATATGCTTCCTCTTCTGATCTGGCGCAGCCTGGGTCAGGGAAGCAGGCCCAGTAGGGCCAGCTGGGCTGGGTCTTGGCCAACCTCCCCCGGCTGGGGTTTAGAGGGTGGGGTCAGCCTGTGTTGGGATTTACTAACCCCCCAGGGTGGGAAGAAGTGACACGGGGAGATAGGGGCCCAGTAGCCAGTTTTGTCAGGCCCAGGAGTTCCCCTCCCATGGACACAGTACTTTACTGTGTTGATATCCACCATTTCATTTGCCCTTTGAGGTCCCCCTGTGAGGCAGATCAGCATTCCTATTTTTAGTCAGGGAATCTCAAGATCAGAGAAGGGAAGTGACCAGGAAGAGCCACACAGCACAGGTCTGGGGCAGAGCCAGGAGGGGAATTCAGGCCCCTGGCCTCTGATCCCTGTGTGGTTCCTAGTGCCCCAGAGAACTTGCTGAGGAGAAACCCTGTAGACATGTGCCCTGGGTCAGGGTGGGCCAGAAGGATGGGGAACAGATGTTCCCTCAGGATCAGATGTTTATTTAAGACTGACTTGTTGAGAGCCATCGCTCTACCTGGGATAAAGTGATGGATGTGGAAGAGCACGATCCTGCACTTGGGGACTCTGTCTCATCGTAGCACTTCCCAAGGAATTATTTCAGGGAATGTATTCCAAAGAATGCCAGTAGCGTACTATGAAAAAAGATGCTGCTGTTGAATAAGTTTGGCCACACAGGATTAAAAAAAGTAAAACGGGCCAGGCATGGTGGTGCACACCTGTCGTCCCAGCTACTTGAGGGACTAAGGTGGGAGGATTGCTTGAGCCCAGGAGGTCAAGGCTGCAGTGAGCCGAGATGATGCAACTGCACTCCATATGGGTGACAAAGTGAGACCCTGTCTCATTAAAAAAAAAAAAAAAAAAAAAAGGGTAAAACAGACTTCTTTGCTACAGGACTTCTCAGAGCCTTCAAAATAAATAGGCGTTGAGAATCCCCAACAGAATAGTCAGGCAGCGTTCCCCAAATTTAGGAAATAAGCAGGGGCTTTGAAATAGCAAAACCTGAATTCCGAGCCCAGCTTCACCCTCTCTTTAAGCTTCAGTTACTTCATTTGTAAAACGAGGATAATTGTGCCTGCCTTAGAAGTGACAAGATTAAATGATATAATGCATGCTAAGCTCCAAGCACAGGGACTGTACATGTTAGGCTCAATCAAGGCTGGCTGCAGCTATTTTTTTGGCTGCTGCAGTATCTGACCCACAGCCATCTTCAGGACAGCCACACCTTTCTTTACCAACGCCACCTACAGACTCCAATTTATCATCATTCTCCCCATGCTAGATTCAGACCTGAGTCCTAGAACTTGAGTGGGTTTGTCCCAAAGATAGCAAGACAGGTCCCTTTTCACCCCGTTTTCTTTCTTTCTCTTTATTTCTTTCTTTCTTTCAGATGGAGTCTCTCTCTGTTACCTGGGTCGGAGTTCAGTGGTGCGATCTCGGCTCACTGCAACCTCTGCCTCCTGGTTCAACTGATTTTCCTGCCGCAGCCTCCTGAGTAGCTGGGACTATAGGCACATGCCACCACACTCGGCTAATTTTTTTGTATTTTTAGTAGAGATGGGGTTTCTGCATGTTGGCCAGGCTGGTTTTGAACTCCTGACCTTGTGATCTGCCCACCTTGGCCTCCCAAAGTGCCAGGATTACAGGTGTGAGCCACCGTGCCCAGCCAGTTTCACCCCATTTTCACCCCCAATTCTGTTCTTGCTCTCTGAGGTCACAAGCCCTTTTTGAGGGGCTCTTGTCACACTTTCGGCTCACCGGGAGCCTGTGGTTACCTGTATCCTCCAGATCTTACCTTCACAAACACTGCATACCTTGGTGTGCTCTCCAGGCCTGCAGCAGAACAGGGCTGGGCTTCCCTGGGTATCATTTATCCAGTTGAAACACCCTACACTGACCTTGGGCCATTAACCAATGCTGCTTGGTTGAGTTGATCAGCCAGTTAAGACCCTGCCTCCCTCCAACATCTCCCAATGCCTGTATTGCCCCCATAGCTCCTGGGAGATAGTGAGGTTATACATGCTGAGGGAAGGCCTTTGTGGTGGTACTAAGCTGTCCCTAGCCCTGACTCAGAATACAGTGTGGGTCAGTCCTCAGGCAGGCCGAGCAGACCCTCAGCGCTTCTGGTCCTCTGGAGTCACTTTGCTGGGGACTGATACCGAGCTTACCTGTCTGTGGTCTAGGAAAGATTTGTGGTCTGGGAAGGGGCTTCGGAGGTCTCTTGTCCTCTTCAGGTTCTGGGGCTGCTGGGTTGGGGTAGTGTGTGTGAGGTGTGGGGACACTCATGCATTGGTGTACATGCATCACCTGTCCACTGTGCAGCCTGTGTGCACCCGTGTGAGCGTCCCTGTGTGTGAGCATGGGTATGCATTGCCCTGGGTGGGAGGGTGGGTTGGGTGAGCATTGGCTCCTTGTATCCTTCATCCTGGTGACAGCCTGACCCCCCCCCATCTCTTGAGCAGGTGGCTGGCCTGTTTTATGACCCCAGCATTGGGAACCGCATCCACATCACCACTGTGCGCCTGGTCCTTCTGGAAGATGAAGAGGTGAGCAGTCATGTGGTCCCATGATGCCCAGCAATGGCTTTGGCTGCCAGAGCCCTCCTGCACCATGACCTGTGTAGCTCTGTATGGAAGGGCACAGTGAAGGCCTCCTTGGCCTGGACCGTGTCCCCTGCCAACCCCTGGTTCCTGAAGGACCCTCTCTCAGGTCCCAGGTCCCCTGCAGGAGGTTCCTACAGGAGGGGTGGTCAGGCCAGAAGCTGGACTGGTGCCTGTGGGCCTCCCACTGCCCTGCTGGGCCTCTGTCTCCTGCCTTTGTATGGAGGACAATTGGGCCTGACCTTCTTGGAACTCAGGGGAGGCATGAGCAGTCCTTCTCTCTGCTCCCAGGAGGAACTAAAGACCACACACCATGCAGACAACACCCTGAAGAGCTTCTGCAAGTGGCAGAAAAGCATCAACATGAAGAGGGATGCTCACCCCCTGTACCATGACACTGCCATCCTGCTCACCAGGTACTGCCAGCTGCAGGAGGGTGGGAGCCTGCATCTCAGGGAGGTGCTTCACCCGCCCTGCGGGAGAAGCCCTGGTGGAGGAGGGGGCCGTGCTCTCAGGGAGCCCCATTTTGAGGAGAGTTTGCGCACCTTTGGCCCAAGGCTGGATTCTGTCCGCACTCGGGGACGTCTTTTTATTTTGAAATAATTGTGGATCTTCATGCTGTTGTTAGAAATAATAGAGAGAGGGCCTCTATAGCCTTCATCCATTTCCCCCAGTGGTAACATCTTGCATGACTAGAGCACAGTATCCCAACCAGGAAACTGACACTGATACCATCCGCAGACTTCCTCAGATATCATTAGTTCCACACATACTGCCCTTTGTGTGAATGTGTGTGTATTCAAACGTGTAGTTTCATCACTGTGGGTTCACCTACTTACCCCCACAGTCTAGATACAGATCCGTCTCATCAGAAGGATGTCTTGTACTACCAGTTTATAGTCGCAGCCACCTTCCTCCCTCCTCCCCTAACCTCTGGCAACTGCTGATCTGTCCAGAGGCAGTTATCTTCCCTCTGCTGGACTCTGGCAGCTTCTGTCAGCACCCCTGCTGGATAGTAACCAAAATTGTTCTGTGCGGGTCTGTGCTCCCAAGGGCCAAAGAGATGCCCAGAGGATTGTGTGTGAATGAGAGCACCTGCTTCCCACGTGGCCACTGTGCTGGCCTCATGCCACAGAATGGTGGGAGGGACATCCTTTTCGCTTGGAATCAGTTCAGCGGGACCCTTCCCTGGCCTTAGCTCAGGTGGGCCTACCACTGGGTCAGGTTAACCTGAAGGCTGCTTCTCTTCCTGTGCAGGAAGGACCTGTGTGCAGCCATGAGCCGGCCCTGTGAGACCCTGGGCCTGTCCCACGTGGCGGGCATGTGCCTGCCGCACTGCAGCTGCAGCATCAACGAGGACACAGGCCTGCCGCTGGCCTTCACTGTAGCCCACGAGCTCGGGCACAGGTACTGTGCCTGCCCCCATTGCTACACTGAGAGCTGAGCTTCACCCTCCCAGCCTGGGGGCACCGGGTATCCAGCCTGTGGGTCACAAAGTCCAGGGGAAAGGAAGCTCTCTCGAGAAGGAGCCCCGGCTATGGCCATGTGCTGTCCCTCCACTGTCCCCTCCCCACAACCAGGCTGCTTCCCTGTAAAGCAGGAGAGAGGCCTGCCTGGGCATCTCTGGGACTGGCCTGGAGGGAGTCTTATTTAAAGGGGAGTTGTGATGGGCCAGAAAGTCATCGTAGGTCTTTGGCTGTGCCTCCCCATTGCCCTTAGTGCTGTGTTTTTTTACTCTCGATCCCTGTCCCTGTTCCTGTTTGCTCTGTGGCCTGGGCCAGTGCCTGCCCTCTCTAGGCCTCTGTGTGCTTCCCATAGATTGAGGGGTTTGGATTCAGCCTGGGGGCTGGCCAGCAATGACAAACCAGGTAGCACAGATGGGGGCCTGTGATGGCCCCTGCAAGCTCACTGGCCTCAAGAACAGTCTGACAGAGGTTCCCACTCACAGGTCCTTGTCCCAAGGGTGTGCACTTGAGTTAAGGGATCTGAGCTGCTGTGTCACAGAAGGGTCTCCAGAGACCATCTTTGGGAAGGACATGAGAAAAATTATTTCCTGAGCATTTACTGTGTGCCAGAGGCCATGCTAAGTACTTTCAGAAAAACAATCTCACTCAGTTCTCATTATTACTCCCAGGGAGGCTCAGAGAGTCTGAGGAACTAACGAGCATAACACAGCCAGGAAATTGCAGTACTGCGGCAGGCTGTTCTTTCTGCAGTCATAAGCAGCTTTAAGGTCCTGCAGGCACAGCCATCACCCATGAAACCCAGACATCTGAATGGATGACCCCAACAGCTTTGACCACAGAACCCTCTGGAAGCCTGCCTTTGAAAGCTTGCTGGACAATCTAAGATGCTGCCATATTCACCAGCTCAACAGCCCAGGCATAGGTGGCTGGAGGCCTGTGAAGGCAGGAGCCTCAGGCAGCGGTGTCAGATGGAGGGAGCCTTGGACGTCACTGAATCCAAACCCCTCAATCTATGGGAAGCACACAGAGGCCTAGAGAGGGTAGGCACTGGCCCAGGCCACAGAGCAAACAGGAACAGGGACAGGGATCGAGAGTAAAAAAGTTCTCTATTTATCCTGGAGAAGATTGCCTGAAGTGATCTTCTAACGGGAGTGTTTCCAGAGGAGGGGCTGGGCCAGGAGAGGTGGGGACAGCTGGGGACCGCTCTGAGGAGCACAGCCCTGGGCGCCCCACACCACCACATGGTCCAGGGAGGAAGGTGGGAGCAGGCACACAAGAAGGGACCTCTGGGGGTCAGTGGGCCCCTGCCACGTGGAGGGGTGCCTAGGGGACCCTTGGGGACAGGGAGGGGGCAAGGTGGGTGGTGGCGCTGGGAGGGGGTGAGGGTATGGCCCATGCCCTCCTCCTCGCAGAGTATCTGCCACACACTCTGGTGCTCTGTGGAGACCACCTGTCACGCCAAGCTGGATGCAGCCGTGGACAGCACCCGGTGTAGGGAGAATAAGGTAGGGGATGTCCCCAGTCCTGGCGGTGGGTGTGTGAGACGCCAGACCTGCTGTAACCAGGCCCTGGGGTCAGCCCCGGCTCACAGTCTTGCTTGTGCTCCTAGCAGAGCCCCGCACTCTCTGCAGCCCATGGTCCCATCTGCAAAGTGGAGGCATTGGGGCCAGGGCTTGATTCCATGATTCCCCAGGGTGTCTTCAGCTGAGTCAGCATGCAGGCTGTTTTACTCCCTGCTCAGCTCCTCCCTGTGGCCTGGGTCACAGATGATTGTGATTATTGTGAAGGGGCCTCTCTCACCTTCCATCCTTCCCCTCTGTGCCTTTCTCAGCCTCCCCACCCACCTTGTTCTCACTAGGGTGAGGATGACTAATAAGCTGGGGGGTGGGGTGGCTCTACCTCCATCTGTCTCAGTAGTGGTATCTCAATGGGGAGTGCGTACCCGTGGGCTTCCGGCCTGAGGCGGTGGATGGTGGCTGGTCCAGCTGTAGCGCCTGGTCCATCTGCTCCCGGAGCTGTGGCGTGGGCGTACAGAGCCCTGAGCGGCAGTGCATGCAGCCTACGTGAGTGTGGGGCCCAGGGTGCCCTGGGCAATGGGACAGAGGGACCCAAGCAGTCAGCTGATTGCAGGAGCTTGGCTCTGTCCCAGCCTCTGGCTCTTAGAAGTATCCTCATAATGGTCAGTCTGAGTGTCCAGGCCACTTGAGTCACTTTCAAGCAGTGTTCTGGGGGCTGACAGCGTCCCCACTGCTGACCCCTTTGCAGAGAGGGGGACACTGAGGTCCAGAGACTGGAGAGACTCATCAGATGCCACATGACAAAGCAGCTGCTGGCTAGAAGGAGGCAGGAGAGGGCAGTGGGGAAGAGCCCTGCACCTTAGATGGCTTTGGGTTCGAATCCCCTCTTCACCCCTCCTCTGGTCCTCCATTTCCCGGTCTATATAATAGCAGTGCCCATCCAGTAAAGTTGTAGTCGGGGGCAAATGCAGTTTTTGCAGGCCAGGCCCTCAGTCTTGCAGCTCGTCTGTAGGGGCCACTCAGCGGGAGGGGCTTGGTGGCCTCAGAGGCACAACAAGGGTCTGAGATGAGACAGAGGGCAGCTGGGAGTATGGGCCAGCACTGAAGGGATGGCCTGAGGTGAGTGACTTCACCTCTCTGGGCCTCTGTTTCCCCATCTAAGAGGGGTAGTGTGAAGATCTGCTGAGACACAGAACTCAGTGATACCATAGACCTGAGGTACTACCCGGCTAATCTTCACTTCAGGAGGCCACCCGGGGCCGGCCTCACCCAGGGCCCTGTGCTTATCCAAGACTGGCCTGTGGGCCACCCTGCCTCCTGGCCTCCAGGTCTGAGCTGGGTAGGGGCCAGCAACTCTGGCCTAGATGTGGAGGGTTTCAGGAGCTGTGCTTGGTCAGACCTCTCAGCTGGCTGAGGCCCTGGGCGCTTTCTTTAGACCCTGGGCTGGGGTACTGCCACCAGGAGGGAGGCTGAGGACTCAAGGGCTCGTTAGGATGCTGGTGTCATGGGCTAGAGACTTGGAGCAGTCCCTCCAGCCAGTGCCAGTCATGCCTGAAGCTTGTCCCAGCTTCTCAACAGCCCTCTGCAGAGGCAGCCCCAAACCCACTTTATACAGGAGGAAACTAAGGCCCAGAGGCTGGCCGAAGACTTGCACACGGTCACACAGCAGGTCTTTAATTGGACAAACGTGAAAAACAGCACATACATTTGCAGGATTAGACGTTTGGGAATTGTCTTTCAGCAAATTGGCTGCTTCGCAGGTGGACCACTTAGGAGTGTCTGCAGAGGCAAGTGCCCCGTGGTGGCTGGAACAGACAGGGGTTCTTTGTCTTAGGCAGGAAGTCCCAGGTGCACAGTCCAAGTTGGCAGGACCTGGAGCTGATTGGCCCTCAGCCACACCATCCTTGCCACAGCAGCCTCCCCTCCACTCCTGCCTGTCACAGATGCTGTCCTCCCTTCCAGGGCTCTTACCCTGTACTGGGCAGGAAGAAAGAGAGGGGAAAGGGCTGACTCCCAGCGAGGGACTCGTGCCTTTTTCTCTCCAGCCAGGACTGTGTCCCAGACCCCCCTAGTTGCAAGGGAGCAGCAGTGGGTTGTGTTTGCAGCAGATCTCATTGCTCCTTGAACAAAATCAGAATCTGTTGGTGAGGAAAGAGGGGGAACAGGTGTGGGACTGGCAGCTCAAGGGAGGGACAACTTACTCTTTGGACCACAGGGTGGGGGTGGAGCTGAGAAGGCAGAGCCACCTGCAGACAGGGTCCTACGGCTGGGCCTCAACAGGCAATATGGGAGTGAGTGTTCAAGGTAAGGAGCATGGTTGTGCAAAGGCCCCAGGATGGGCAGTGGCAGACGGTGTGAAGGACAGGAGCAGTGCCAAGGCTGGTGTGGCGGTGGAGAGCAGGGGCTGCCCCTTGTTGCCCAATTTCTTTTCCAGATATTCTCTGAGCCATTGGGAAGGGTGTGGATGGTGGGATGGCCTTGATGCCATGGCTGGGTTTGCATGCTAGCAGCAGCTGGCAAGGATCGAGCTCTTATGATGTGCGGGGCACGGGCCGAGCCTGCACATGCAAGAACATGTGCAGTCCTCCCTCCAGGGCTTGGAGGAGGCAGGATTGTTGCTCCCACTTCCCAGAGGAGGACACTGAGGTTCAGAGAGGCCAAATGAGCTGCCCAGGCATCTCAGTTAGGAAGCAGAGGGTCTGGGCACCCAACCCACTAAATCTCCACACTCTGCCACCCCTCCAGGGACAGTCAGAGGGGAGGCTACATAGGAGAGAGGGTGAGTGAGAACCAGGAGGACAAGAGGAAGCAACGGTGGAGGTTTGCCTTCATCCTGACATGGGCAGTAAGGTGCTGGGAGGGTTCCGGCAGAAAGGGTGTCTTTGGGTCTTGGGCGGTGGGCACGTGGGTGCCAGTCCCAGGCTGAGCCCCATGGCCCCTAGGTGTGTAGAGGCAGAGTGTGTACTGCTTAGAGTGGCAGGCAGGGCCCGTGGATGGGGAGCACTGTGTCCCCCTGGGCTGGCCCGATGACCGCTAGAGGAAGTGCAGTAGCAGCCCTGCCCTGCCAGGTGAGCCCGCCCCCACTGTCCCGCCAACTTCCCACCCCCAGGCGTCCTGGGTCTGCCACAGGCCCCTATATCTGGGTCCCCGGAGGCCCCAGGGAGGAGCAGAGGGAGCCGGGCTTTCATTCTCTTCCCGAAGCTGAAGCCCCAGCCCCCCAGTCACCCCTCACCCCAGCCTGGGCCAGCCTGCACACCTGTGGTCCTCCTCTTTGGGTCCCTGGATGTGAAATAGTCCTCAGGTCACACTCAGTTTCCCTGAGGGGAGGGTGGCAGGAGCAGAGGGGCTGTGCCATGTCACCAGGCTTTGAGGGCAGAACACTTACCTTGGCTTGGAGCTCTGGAGAATCATCCACTGGCCTCAGTCCCAGCTCTGCCCAAACCCTGAACGCCTGGAAGCCCAGCCTGGCCCTCCCTGCTGGTGAGCCTGCTGATGCCACTCATCTAATGCCATGGTGATGCCACCCATGTGCCCTCACCAGGTGGTGGGCAGATGAGTGGCAGCTGTGCTTCAGCTCCTGTGGGCCTGGGGGCCTCCCCTGCCAGGCCGTGCTCTGCATCCACAATGTGGGGCTGGATGAGCAGAGCGCCCTGGAGCCACCCGCCTGTGAACACCTTCCCCGGCCCCCTACTGAAACCCCTTGAAACTGCCATGTGCGCTGTCCGGCCACCTGGGCTGTGGGGAACTGGTCTTAGGTGAGTGTGGGATGGGAGGGGGCCCGCCTCCAGATCCACCCTTGGTCTTTGCCTACAGGTAGGCAGACAGCCTTCCTGGAGCCCACGTGGGTGGGAGGGAGCCTGGGCATTCCAGGGTCCAGCCCCTGACTCTAAAGCCTCAGGGATCAGGAAGCCCCTGGCAACCATGTCCACAGGGTAGTGGCCTTGAGCTGGGCAGGGCTGGCTGGGGTCTCTGCCACCCTGACATAAGGCAGTGGACAAGTTACCCAGCCATGCCCCAGCGTCCCCTGGCAGCCTGCCTCCCAGCCTAAGCCCCTCACCCTGGCTTCCCCTGCAGTGCTTAGTGACATGTGGGCACTCAACACCAAAATGTCCTCTGCATTAATGACACTGGTGTCTCGGTGTCCCTTTGTCGAGGCCCAGCAGCTAGCCAGCAAAGTCACCTGCTCTCTGCCACCCTTTCGGTGGCCCCTGGACACACTGGGCCCTGAAGGCTCAGGCAGCGGCTCCTCCAGCCATGAGCTCTTCAATGAGGCTGACTTCATCCTGCGCCACCTGGCCCCAGGCCATTCACCTGCCTCATCACTCAAGCCAGCCACCATGGGCAACGCCATTGAGGAGGAGGCCCTAGAGCTGGACCTGCCAGGGCCCGTGTTTGTGGACAACTTCTACTATGACTATAATTTCATCAACTTCCACAAGGATCTGTCCTATGGGCCCTTTGAGGAGCCCGATCTAGACCTGGAGGGGACAGGGGATCGGACTCCCTGACCACACAGCCGTCCTGCTGTGCCTTCCATGTGTAGCCCCGTGCCTACCACAGAGCTTCCTGCAGCCAAGGAGGAGGGGGCACTGGGACCTTGGTCCCCTAGCCCTTGACCCAGCCAGGCCAGCTGCTCCACACCCCCACCCTCAGAGCAGACCCCTGGGAGCCCTTTGATCAATTTCCTGCCTGAGGAAGAAGGCCCCATAGGGGCCCCAGACCTTGGGCTCCCCAGCCTGCCCTGGCCTACAGTTTCCACTGATGGCCTGCAGATGCCTGCCGCCCCTGAGAGCCAAAATGTTAGTTAGGACAGCCCTAGTTAGCAAGGACAGCCCTAGCCAGCTGCCTCCTCCATGGAGGGACAGGACCAATGAGGTTTTCAAGGATGATGAGGAACCTGAGGGCTGCAGAGCACCCCACCTGCCTCCAAGACCCAGCCCCACACTGCCCCCTTTGTCCCTGGTCGGCAGCACCCACTCCTCTCCTAGTCCTGACGTGACAGAGCTGTGGACAGGAGGGACTGTGGCCTGGAAGCCAGCTCTGGAGGGTAGCCTGGGGCCTGTGGATAGTGAACTGTGGCCCACTGTTGGGGTGGCTCCTCCCCCTCCCTCCCCCATAGCCCCTCTGCCAGAGATGAAGGGCAGGGACAGCCCCCTGGAGCTGAGGACTCCCACCTTCCCAACCCCAGCACCAGGCTCATGGGACGTGCAGACTGTGGCAGTGTGGGGGACCTTCCTTCCCACAACCCTGACTGGCCTCGGGCACACGCCTGAGCCTGCCCTCAACCCAGGACCCAAGGGCCAGCCTGAGTCCCTCAGCCCTGAGGTGCTCCTGAGCTCTAGGCTACTGTCCATGCCCGCTTGGGACAGCCCCGCCAACAGCCACAGAACCCCTGAGACCCAGCCGCTGGCTCCCAGCCTGGCTGAAGCAGTCTCCCCTGCAGACCTGTTGGCTGTCAGGAACGCTAGCTGGCAAGCGGGAAACTGGAGCCAGGCAAATGGTGTGGGCTGGGTGGGCTGGGAGTCTGCAGGGGACCTTGGTGACTATTTACTCATCTGAAAATGAGCAGAGTGGGACACAGGTGCCATCTGTCTCGCCTCTCTTGGGGCAGGAGTTCCCAGGATTAGGGGAATGAGGGGACCCCGGGGCCTACTTCTGGGCAGCACAGGGGGCCTCAGGGAAGGCAGGGGCAGGCACGCTCTGGCAGCACAGCACACCCCAGGATGGAGCTGGCTCAGACACTGTGCAGTGGGGAGGGTCCCCACGTGGCTGCCAGGCCCAGTCCTGCCCAGCAGGCAGCAGCTTCCCTGAGGCTCGGCCTGGCTCCTCCAGGGTGGGCTCAGCCCACTGCCACCTGGCTCTGCCCTCAGTGGCTCCACCCTCCTTTGATAGTGACCTGCAGGCATCTGAGCTGCATGAAAGAAGCTGGCCAGGGCCCCCTCCCTGGGTCCCCAGATGGTCACTATAGGAGAAGCAAGCTTCTCTTCAGATCCCTAATTTGGGGGTGGGAAGGGGCAGGCTGAGGCCCACAGGACTTGTTTTGCACATCGATAGCCAGCGATTTGGCTGCTTGTCCCAGGACCCAGCCTTCCTTCCCTGGTGCCTCTGGGAAGCGACGAGGCTGGTCAGGACAGCTGGTCAGGGGTGCCCACAGGGTCCCCTCCTCCACCTCTGCACCAATGACACTGGAACACAGGCCCTTTGTCCCATGTGAGCAGGGACGGTTGGTTGATGGGGGAATTTGACTTTTCATTCTCACGGTCTTCCTGGGAGGTAGGTGGAGGAGCCTATTTTGCAAATAAGGAAACTGCGGCCTGGAAGAGGGCCCTGTCTTACTGAGGTCTCACTAGCCTAGGTGGATAGTTTCCTGACTGTGGAGGCCTGGCGGGGATGGGATCTGCCTGGCTTTCATGGATCTCTGCCCCACAGTGTCCACCACCTGCAGCTTGGGTGCCATCTGGAGGCTGATGCGCTGCAGCTCTGGCCTGAATGAGGACTGTGTCCCCTGCTGGCCAGCCCCAGCCTGCCTGTCACTGCCACCTGCAGCCCTGTGCCACCTGGCACTCAGGCAACTGGAGTAAGGTGCATAAGG